>NC_052505.1:96046162-96071101 GCF_014356525.2 Nilaparvata lugens | reverse complement strand
CTAAATAACATTACTGAAATCGCATATTTTGAGAATCACATTGACCAGATGGAACTGATTAAGCCAGTAATTCTACCTTTCAGTATATTCAGTCCATGACCGGCAGTCGCCAGACAGACTTCGTCAAAATATAAAACAATCAAAACACAAATAACGAGAGATGGCCGCAGATAGGTTGTTTCGTGTGGCTCTGTAGATGGACTGCCATAGTAACTCATTAAACAATCTCAAACTGGTCTACAAGTCCACTGGTCTCATCATCTCTCAATGAGTAGAGAGGGTAGTTGATGAGTTTATCTCGAACCAGCCTACAAAACTTCCCATACTCCAGCTCACGAACACAAATTGGCAGTCTGTTAAAAATTTTTAGCATCCGTAAGGGGTAGCATTCGTGTGCTTTCGATAGTCTGGAGTAGGGCAGGTCAATGTTGCCCCGTCTCCTGGTATTGTGGTGGTGCAGCTGGCCCCTCTCCTGGTAGGCATGAACCTCACTCCTTAGGAGCCGTAGGGAGCTATACATGTACTGACTGTACACTGTCAGTATTTTCAGGCGTTTGAAGATTGGCCGGCAGTGCTCCAGGTAATGCGATGACGTGATGACACGAAGAACTTTCTTCTGTAGAAGGAGAATCCTTTCACAGCTACCTGCATGGCCCCATAGTACTATTCCGTAGCTTATATGACTATGGAACAGCCCATGGTAGGCTGTAATTAAGTAGTTGGCAGGCACATGTTGCTTCAGCTTCCGCATCAAAAACGTCACCCTGGCCAGTCGATTGCACAGCATGCCAATATGTCGATCCCACGATAGAGTGGGGTCCATCACAAAACCCAAGAGTTTGACCTCCGCCTCACCATGAGCCTGACCACGCCTTAAGGTGCACAACAGGTTCTGTGTTTTCCCCTCATTTAGACACAGTTTGTTTGATTTAAACCACTGGCAAGCCTCTTCTACAAGAAGATTAGACTGGGCAACAGCAGTTTGGGGGTCCTCATCCTGGGCCAGCAGGGTGGTATCATCGGCAAACAATAAGGCTCTTCCATGCACACTGAAGTCGTTGATGAATACAAGGAACAACAGAGGACCAAGAATCGATCCCTGCGGCACCCCATAGATCACCTCCTTCGACCGTGATTCCGCACCATTCACCGATGTGACCTGCATTCTATTGGAGAGGTAATCCTCCATGGTTTTCAGGGGAACTCCACTTATCCCATACCTCTTCATTTTACCCAATAGTATGTCATGCGAGACACAGTCAAATGCCTTGGTCAAATCACACAAAGCAACGGAGACCGACTGCCTGCCCTCCATTGCCCCAAGAACCGACTCCACTAAATACCGCACAGCTCCCGTGGTTGATCTCCCCTGACGGAATCCATACTGGTGAGGTTGGAAGATGGAATTACTCTCAAAATACTGTGAAAGCTGAACATACATCACCGATTCCATGAGTTTGCCAAATACAGGAATTATCGAGACTGGCCTGAAATTCGACAATTCATCAGGTTCACCCTTCTTGAAGATTGGAATTGTCCTTGATGTCTTCAGCTCCTTGGGAAAAACTCCAGAATCCAAGCAGTCATTGATCAAATCACACAGTGGTACAGCTAAAACATCAACTATTGACTTCAACACCACTGTTGAGATTCCATAGATGTCAGGACTTGTTGAGCTCTTGTATCCCTTGACTATTTTTATCAGGTCTGCAGGGGAAATTCTCTCCCACTTCACAAAACTGCAAGTACTGACAGGAACATGATTCACTGCGTCATCAGGTGAACCGGTGAGAGCCTCCACTATCCCAGCCACCGAGTGAATAAAGAAATTGTTGAAGTCATCAGGACTTGCACCTCCTGACAGTACAACCTTCCTGCTTTTGGAGCTGTTGATAACATTCCAGGCTGCCTTGCATGGGTTTGGAGCATTCCTAATACGACCCTCATTCCAGATGCTCTTTGAGTTGACAATATCCTGTTGATATATCTTCTTCAGTCTGAGGTAAGCTGAATAGAACTTGTTTCTATCCTCTGCAGTTACGGCATTCTTGTACATATTGTTGGCAATAATAACAAGTGTTCTAATACTAGCCAAGTCTGCTGTATACCATGACTTATCAACATGACTGAAGGGTTCATTTCTTATCCCAGTAAACCGTCTCACTCTTTTTGGGAAGAAGTCGTCAAACATACTCATGAACCTCTGGAAGAAATTACTGAAAGAAATTCTCGGATCACAATTAATGCAGAGACTCCAGTTGACTCTCCCAAGCATTCCAACAAAAACAGGTAAGTTGTTTACATCAATTCTCCTATGTGTGAACCTGTATTTACAGAACCATTCAGGATTGACTCTTACTGCTTTGGACAGGCCAACATCTATAAGCAGGGCCTGATGATCTGCCACAACTGGTTCAATCACTTCAACAACATAGTCCCATGAATCCAGCGTTGTTGCAACTGTATCCAAGCAAGCGGTTCCTCTAGTTGGGGCCCTGTTGCCGATGATAAGACCATAGCTCCTGAGAAGAACTGTGAATCGATTTTCCAAAACACTAGACTCCTCCAGATGTATATTAAAATCGCCACACATAACTATCTGGTACTGTAGAGCATTCAGATGACCTAGACAATCCTCCAACATGTCAAAAAAAGAATTGATATCACCATTTGGAGATCTGTACACAGTTAAAATTAATAGTGAGCAACTCGAATACAACACTGCAGACAGTTCAATGACAGAGTCTGCACTAAATCTTTTTAAATCAACAATTCTTACTTCAGACTTTAGTTTCTCCTCCACATAAACAGCAGTACCCCCACAACTCATGGTATCCCTGCAGTGTATACTTGACAAACCTAGACTGCCAATACTGTGATAGAACTCAGTTTCTTGGTGCTTGAGCCAATGCTCACATATGCACAGAAAGTCAGGTGACACCTCCTCACACAGGAGTTCGAGGGACTCCAGCTTGGTGCGTAGACACTGAACATTTACGAAACAGATCCGCAGGTCCTTTTTTTTGGTTGCACTTGTCACATTATTTAAGTCATTGAATTGATTGGAAGGAGAAGGTCTTGAACACATTAATTTTTCTTTTGGCCTAAAAAATGCTTGGATTTAGGTTGTGGTCGTTTCTGGAACCGGTATTCACTTACAAGTACACCTTCAGGCCATATCTCAGATTTGATAATTTTGTCCTTATTACCTACATCAACGGCTATTTTAAATGATTTGTAAGTAGGAAACTTTGATTTCACCTCCTCACACAAAATTTCACCTGAAATAAATTGTTTTACATATTCGGAAACAGCCTCACATTTAGTATCCACTGCCAACTTGGAAACAAAAATCCAGTCCTTCCTTTGGGCTGATATCAATTTGGATGTACTCGCTCCACTACCCACAATACGCTTAAGACTGTTACTCTTATTGACAGATGCATCAACACCGACCTCATTAGTAGGCTTATTTCTACCATTAGTACTGTTATTACTGCACCCACTAGGTTTTGTCAAGCCACTGCTTTCATTTGAAAGCAATACTGCATGCTTATTTTTATCTGATATATTAGTCTCATGTTGTGCATCTTGAATTTATTTCGCTTTGTGACCACATTCCATTTTTACCTTCTGTCACAGAAGGATCATTGAATTTCCTTCATGTGCTTGTATTGACTTATCAGAATTTTTAGATCTATTATTACTCCGATTTACAACCAGCGGATTAGAATTAGTGGCATTCTTACTAATGAAACTAGATGACAAAGCACTACACTCTTCAAAAGAATTCACTCTCTTATTCAAGTCATAATTACAGTGTTTAGTCGACTTAATTCTTCAAGAATTGTACTAAGAGTTTCAGACTGAATTGTCTTAATGTCTTTAATATTGTCTTGAACACTATGAACAAGAGACTGTCTTGAATCAGTTAAAATCTACGTTGGGAGTGTTTCTAAATTCATGCTTAGTAATAATTCAGAGTTGTCGTCACTTACTTGTTTTGAAGATGTGTTAGTTTCTCTAACCTTTTGAACAGTATTGAATGGTACATCAATTACATTCACGTCACTTATAAAACTAATAATTTTATTGAGCGATTTAGTTCGTCGTCAGAAATCGTGTTAACTTGAGCATCAAACTTATCTTGCATGGTTTGTTACGACGTATTACTTGAACACGCTTGAGAATTTTTGAACTGTTCTTCCAAAACAATGTCCAATTGATCACGAAATTTTTTATTTTCAAAACCATTACATTTTTAGTTTGTTTAGTATTTTGTTAACATTATAGCAATGTTGAAAACATCTTCGATTTCAAGTTAGAATCACGACACTGTCCTAACCTAAAGTCACAAGTCGAGCAATACCGCCTCGAATGTTCACCCAATTCTTCAATTTTCTTCATGTCTGATGATGATATTTTTACACATGTGGTATGAAACCACTTATCAGCACAAAATGCTTCACACATGATTGCTGGACCGTTTTTACCAATAGATAATTTACAGAGACCACACACTGAAACATCACAACCGGCAGCCATCTTGCTTCCCCAAGGATAGGACGGCTACATCTTTCGAAGATGTATTTCAGCAAAGCGTTTTGAGAAGAGACCTTAGAGGTGACACCTTGAGAAGCCCACTCCTCCAATCATCCTTTATGAGCTTGAAAATCTCGTCCCGGTGGCTTGAAACCCACTTACAGAGGTCCATTCAACTTTATTCATCATCATCATCATCCGTTCCATTACCCAAGCACAAGCCTGGAGCTCATGTGGGCATCACTCTCAGAAGATACATCAATTATCAATACCCACTTCCAGCAAACAGGCTTCTTCTTGTTGGGTAATAAGTTTCAGGGTCAAAACATAGTGAAGCCGTGAAGGTAGAGGGTATCAGGGTAGGTAGCTGAGACTGTTGAAAAATAATGCATGTATTTCAAGTGTGTCAGCTGTCAGAACTAAGTGGAGCGGCGAAGGTAGGGTAAAACGAGACATTACATGATAAATGATACATTATGAAGTCGATACGTTATCTAAACACTCTCAGGTACCTTCTCCAGTATACTCGCAGTTCCACTATGTTTTAAATCTTAATTTTTGGTTGCTTTTGAGCTCATAGTGTGATATTATAGTTTTTGTTGGTAATAAAATGATTCTGATTATGACACTTGTGCATCAGTTAAAATAAACATCTTTCCAGAATTTTAACTTGATCAATTATTGCAACTTTTGCAGGATCAGAAACTGGCGAATGGAGAGTTATTGGACAAGAACAAGATGGCGCCCTGTTGCTTTGCTGGATGTCGGCTGAAACTTCCTATTCCGAAATTGGTGTCTTTGACTCGGACAACAATTCATATACTGTGAGTTTATGTAGTTGATCACCCGTAATTTACATGTGAGTAAACTATACTCCATTGGCCATTCTCACACTTACCGATTCCTTGACGACACGACAAGACATCAAGCTCTCCGAATCAGCCAATCGGATAGCTTCTGTCCTGTCGTGTCGTGCCGTGTTGTCGAGGTAAGTGTAAAAATGGCCATTGTCAAAAAGAAAAGACTTATCAAAATATGATTGTCACTCAGTTTCACCCTTTCATTGACATTTATTGGATAGTGCTTGATATGCACATTTTCGGAAATATTTACCTGTATTATTCAGCCTCTCTAAACTCGCGATTTGTATTTTATACATTCTCTCATTACATATTTAGAGTTGTCATTCACAACTTTGTGTTTGGATTTGGGTTGGTGTTCAACACAATTAACCAGTCAAACTTATCATTGAAACATTTAATTAAAATTTCTACAGTCCAAATTGCCTTTTCTTCACCCAGATTGAACGCAGCCTAACTGAAAATTAATGCATTAATGATTCAAGGTGCTCACAATCTATGTTAACAATATTTGATTTTACATTCTTGTCATCATATTAGTAGTAGTTGAAGGTATATTTCACCTATTATCTCTGTTGTCTAGTTCTTTATTAAATGGCCTAGGGTCTCAAAGACTCAATATACAATAAATGGTGTATTTCATATTCTTGTCATATATTTAGTGATAGTTGAAGGAATTCCGCCCATTTTATAGTGAAAAAAGTTCACTATAAAAATAAATTGCTGTCACGATGCCACGAACATGAACATCTGCTACAATACTATATTGACATATACTCTGGAAGTTCTTAGAGAAAGCTAGGAGAAAAGTTTCAAAAATCATTGAACATTTTTAATGATTATTTGAATGTAAAAATTTATAATATCATCAATATTCTTGTCTCATAATGCTATTGTCATCTACAGGTTCTCTATAAATTCGATACGGTGAGGAATGTCATACAAGCATCTGTAAATTGAATAGAACTTTGCTAGGTGAGTATATCAGTTTTCAATACTCAATCTCACATCAATTAATTTTTCTCATCAACTATTTAGTCAGTTTGAACTATCATTTAGCAAAATAGTTTCCGTGTACCACACTAAACCATGACACTAGTCGCATTCATGTGTTTCATTCCGGGTTTCAAAGATGAGCTATTTATCTCCGTTTTAACTGAGATGGTGCATAGGGCCTAAAATGTTTAGGAAGTCAATGTTTATGTTCAAAGTATAGTGTCGATTCTTCATCATTCCAATAAAATGTCTATAGAGAAAAGATGGCATAAGAAGATATGCCATGGTATAGTGCATTTATGTTCCAAATTTTACTGTTATCTCAAGCCTAGAGTCCAAGTAGTTATTTTTTGTGAATCTATGTGGCGCTGGTAGTCTCTCATACTGTGCCGTTTGTACACCATCACACAGTAATAATAGACAGTAGTCGGCAGTAATCGGCTTGAGTTAACTTGAAATTCGGAACATAAACGAACCATACCATGTGATATTATCTTCTTGTGCTATCTTTACTCTATGGTCTTACTGTAACTGTACTGAGATTTTCTGTTATCCGGTATCAAGCTCAACTAATTGTAATTGAATTATTTCAATGGATACCATGAAATCATTTTTCTGGTGATGGTTTCTTGATTCATTCCGAGCTGCTATGTATTAACACACTTTTTTCTATGTATTTAAACACGACATGCAGTCAAATATTAAGTAAATAATCAATAACTTTTATTTACTGACTGAAGTACTTTCGATCGTCTAGCGATCATTTTCAACAGTGAAAATGATCGCTAGACGATTGAAAGTATACTTCAGTCAGTAAGTAGAAGTTTTTAATTATTTACTTAATATTTGACTGCATGCCGTGTTTAAATACATAGAAAAAAGTGTATCATTTTTCTTTTTCATCCAACAGTTGCTTTTGTGAAAAGACTTATCTACTTGCATTTTTAATATTAGCATTTCAGTAATTGATTTTCTAGTATTTCCTCCTGTTTGAGGAGATTGATTAAGAAAGAATTAAAATTTTTTTCATAAGCTCCTTCTATTTAAACGTTAAGATATATTAATTCATTGTGTTAACTTCAACCAATGATGTACGAATAATATCAATATATTGACTGTTAAAAACATTTTTCCTGATTTATCACTGCTTGTTTATTTTATTGTTCTACTTTAGTGTCAAATTTACGTTTCTCTTCTTTTTTTTAGTTTTCAGTGTATATGAGAAAGAGGATGGGATTGAAAGCGACGAAAAAGAGAAGGAGAATGATAATTTATACAGTTTATTTCTGGCAAGAGTGAACGGAGATGTTGCTGTTGAACTACATTCCAAGAAACAGAATCAAATAATGGCCCAGTTTTTATACTGGCGAAAGAAATCGCCTGATAAATTTCTAGTTCTGGCACACCAAGAAGGTATTTATTGATTTATTTAATTTGAATACAAGCACAAATATCATAATACAATGATTGGGAGAAGGTTTCCAAGAAAGTATTTATTTAGGCTATTTAATTTGAATACAAGCACAAATTACATACAATGATTGGTAGAGTACTGCAACTTGATAAGAAATCTCTCATCACACGTGTTATAACACACATACAAACCTAAAGCTGTATACTATACAGCTTGTTTACTATAGTATATACTATTGTATACTGCTTGTATACTAAGCTGTATACTATTGCTCACTTAATATAATAGTATATTTGCTATTGGTTTTTAGTTTTATATGTGCTATATTGATACTATAAATCCAAGTGATCCGTGATCTAGTGGATAGAGATCCCCGGTTCAAACCCGCATTGGTTCAATCACCAACATTTTTGAACAGGTCACTCTCGTGTTATCGGATGGGCACGTTAAACTGTCGGCTGAACTATGACAGTTGTAAGGTCCATTGACGGCTTAAATGATATATTCAGGCGAGGTGAAACTTCGGTCAGGAACTCCCTACCAAATAAAAACCATATAGCCTTGTAGGCTACACACGTCCGTACAGATTCGCGCGAACAATCGTATGCACACATGCCTCAGCATTCACTGTACGTCCTTGTGGAGGCGTTCCACGTATGCCTCGGCATTCAAAAAGCTATCTGATTTGCGGACGACACGAAGACATGATAGATGTGAATTTTCCACAACATGACAACAATGGCGTCATTCCATCATTGAAGATAATTATCACAAAATGTAGCTGTATCATTTTATTTCAATGACTTATATAATAAAACTTAACAAACGATGTTGGTGGGTTGAACGATTGTAGGTTGAAGTTAGGAAATGAATTGCTACATGACATAAGATATGAGATTGACAATATTCAAACTTTATTAGGATGTCAAAACATTGTCTTGTTAATATACTAAATCTAATTCAACTAGTTATCCAAACAAATGATACCATCATGAGGTAACTTAACAAGAACGATTGGCTCTAACTTTGAGATTCTTGGCATATCTTTTTTTTAGGCGTTTCATTTGTTGGTTTCCAATATCTATTCTGAATCTCAAAAAAAGAAAATTTCTACAATAATTCCAGAAGTTTTGATGACCTAATCAAAGCACTTAACACTGTCCCACAAAATTGACAGTCTTCCTCAACGAAATTAGCCATAAATGGAATCAAATACTAAATTTCTGCTAATTTTAAACTAACTCTGCTCATACACATGACAAAACAAGATTCTCCAAAAGATTAGCTTCAAGATTTACCTTTAAGGAATACTAGTTCAACGTTTGAATAAATCTCTCTATAGATAGCCTAGCTATCTAAAACGTATAATATCATATTGAAGATTACAATAAATTTTAATTAACAACTCTGATTGATAACATAAACAAACACAAGATGATTTGATAGCTACAGTAAAATAATATGAGCTATACTTTTTTGTAGGAACCTGTAGAGAAGCTATTTTCACTTGAATTATGCAGTTCTAAATTTGTTATCATGATACAATTATATACTCCATGCATGTTTCTATTTAAATATTTGACAATCCACATATCCTACAAAATTAAAAAAATCCTGCAATTTTACAATTAGTTATTGGATCACAATTTGACTTGTCATTCATTAATTCATTGGAATTAGGTTATGACGCCTTCATGTTTACGTTTTGCCTCACCCGTATGGCAAAAACGCGTCCACACGTACATTCAATGCTCGCCCGAGGCGCCTTTGAGCACGCCAAAATACCGACAGGGTTCCGGTTCGCCCACATGCCTCAACGGACAGTGTCCAGACGTGCGATTGCAAGCCCATACACGTATGCTCACCCGAGGCAAACGTACGTGTGTACACCGTTTATGAATACTTATCATTATTAACCTAGAGCTTAGGTGGGCAACAACCTCATAAAAAAATGCAATACAAGATTCATTAACGTCACCAGAAAAATTAGTTCAAGATTGGAAACACTTAGGCCATATGTAGTAATCGTAGATTAACGTTCAAAGTCTCAATCAGCAATAACTTAAGTTCTAGAAATTCGTATAGTATTCAGAGCGGTTAGGTTAACTGGAACCGTATTCAACCGATCCGTTCGGCCGTTGGATCGGTCGAATCTGCCGGCCGTCAACTCGGCCGAATACGGTCGTTCATTGGAACCTTTTTCGACAGAAAGTGAAGTGGCTAGTTAGTAGGGAAATTGGTTCTTCTTTGTGTGTTTACTTACAAAGTCTGTAAGATTTCATCCATCGAATGGATTTCGATGAGATTATGCTACTTGAAAGTACCTACTAATTATCAATAATTATTTATTACTTTCTACAATCAAAAGATCAATATATTGTAACACAATTATTTCTACTTTCCAATTCCACATCATAACCAATTTAAATAACAAAATAACACTCATTAATCACTTAAAACTGCAAAATAATGATTAACTTTAAAAATTAGGATTTACTTTAATTTAGAATGATATACCATGTTATTTCAACAAATCAGATATTTTGATCAAGTTGATTAAGATTTCCAGATGATATTTCTCATGAGATAAGCTGATTGATTAAGAGCCCCCCAACAGCTGAGTGCATCTGTTAAAAAGTTTTAATGGTTGAAGCATTAAAAGAAAAATCAACTTTTTTGATTAATTTGGAAACATTGCGAAAATATGTTTTTATTTTGAATATAATAATTATTTTTTATCAATTATGGATAATTTTACCTTTTAAACCATCACGGTTTCTTTATCTTTTAGGTCGTGTTTATATTTTTCAGCTGGCTATACACCAGTTTATGAATTTCGGGGATGAGATATTTTGATTTTACACAGACACACTCGCTCACTCACTTCTATTATCCACAGACGACGAAAGTCTCAGCTGTTTTTCTAAGGATGAATTATCCTTTTAACGTCCTTCAGCGAGTTTTCCCAGGGATGAGACCTATTGCGATCGAATTTTTATATTATAAACCTACTATGTTCCAAATTTCGTAAAAATCGTTGGAGCCGTTTTCGAGATCCGTTAGACATAAATAACCAGATATAAAAATATATGCAAAAATTGCTCGCTTAATATAATAGTGTATTTGCTATTGGTTTTTAGTTTTATATGTGCTATATTGATGTATTAATGAAAATATGTAAGCCTAAGCGATATTACAGTATTTTAATTTATCCTTTTCTTCTGATTTTTCAGCTATTCAAATTTACCAAGTGGAAGGAAGTGATGATGAAAGTGAGGTAAATTTTGTTGCCTAATTTTTAATCCTTATAGCAATAAATACATTCTAATTTTAGTTGTTGTTTTCAGTAATAACATCAAATAGTTATGCATGCTATCTAGTCTGACAACATTCTTTATCCTAAATAACATGGGTTCAGTTGAAGAGGGGTTCTCATTGCAACCAAGCGTGCAGATGAGAAACAAATTCTGGAAAGATCAATAGGAACATTCACACCGAAAGCGTACACTTGCTGGTTGCGTACAGTGTGAGCAGCTACATGCAAGTCACAACGTGTTTCAATAGCACTTTGCAGATTTTGTTTTTCGGCTCATGCATGATCTGACGTGCACTTGCACATATACGCATTCAATGTGATCACATGCCTTTGGAAAAAAAACAATACTTTGGAAGTTAGTGACAAACTAATACATTAATTTTCATGCTAATTTTGGACTTAAGTTTTATAAAAATTGTACACGTGAAATTCTAACCTTATCTTGAGTTTGTCACCTATAAAATTGGAAGAAAAATAGCACAAGGACAACCTTATTTTATAATCTTCCAATGTTATTACATTAGAGTCAATCGCATTGTAAATAAATGAATAAATAAAATAAATGAGGTCAACGTTATATTGGCAGTGTTTGATTAGCAATGGTATTGCTATCCTTGTCTATCATCAACAAAGCGGATAGTGCTATCTCTTACTCGCTTTGCTCTGTTGTCGGATCGTCTTTTAACAATGTAGAATTAATAATAATTAACAGAATATTTCATCTTAATTATGAAATTTCATTATGAAGTTATTGGAAAATATAATTTATTGCTTAATTGACCGAACGAAGTGAGGTCTAAGATTCAAGTCGACGGTTTGGCATTCTCTTGATGTTTAAATGTTATATGTTGCGCATTTACGGCGAAACGCGGTAATAGATTTTCATGAAATTTGACAGGTATGTTCCTTTTTAAATTGTGCGTCGACGTATATACAAGGTTTTGGAAATTTTGCATTTCAAGGATGATATAAAAGGAAAAAGGAGCCTCCTTCATACGCCAATATTAGAGTAAAAATCTGACTATAGAATTATTCATCATAAATCAGCTGACAAGTGATTACACAGATGTGTGGAGAAGCCAGTCTATTACTGTATTTGTATAAGGTCTATAGTTTCAATCAGGAACTGGATGAATATTATATAAATTCTGGAATAGAAATATATTCTATTCATTGTTTAATTAACATAAATATTAATAAATTATGGAATACAAATTCAAACGTGAACTGATTTTGTTAACATTTAAAACAGTTGACATCAGGTACTTTTGGATGAGAATACTGCGTGAGGTCTACTGTTCACAGAACTACTTGTAAAATATAATTGATTTTTTTTAACGAGAATGAACAGTTAAATTACATCAATAAACCTGTATCAGCTACCGTCTATAGAAGACATTGACAGGACAGAGGATCGGAACGTTGTTCTCCTCTCTTCCCCCACTGCCATTATAACGTGGACCTCACTATACCTAACATTACTCTTAATCATACTAATATACCTAATATACTCTAACATCAATAAATTAACCTACACATCTCAAAGAATTTGGAAATATACAGTGTAATCTAGGCATTTAAGACTCATGAGCTATATATTTTTGTGTATCTGCCATACGCTAAATAAATCTAACATCAATCTCACTATATTGTGCAAATGTTTTTGTGCTAGCAGACAGCCGATGGTGTTCGAGTGAGTGGGGCAGTGGAGACGATAGTGGGTGCATTCGCGTGGGCCAGTGTACCAACCACCAGGCGCTCTACCTGATCCACTACCGCAAGCCGATGCATCGTGTGGAGGGCGAAACACAACCTGACGAGACTGAACTGGCACCCACTCTGTCAGCGCCCCAGTTTCACGAGGACATGCGTCCTCGAAACTGTCGTGAGTAGAGTGCCATTCTATCTTCAATTTTATTTTATAAATTTTCAATCTCTAATAACACCGGTAAAGCAACTAATAATTGTTTACCATTCAGTCCATAAGACTCTTGTAGTTCTTGTAGCCTCTCCATGAAGGTGCGTCACCTTGTCCATCAAATGACAGTCTCCAACTTCGGACTTTATCGCATACCGCGCCTGGGTCCATACATGAGCTATCATTCATTTCATTATCTTGGTTCAGCTCGTTATCTGGCTCACCCATCTTCCGCGCTGTGTTGCCCTCACTCGTAGCCCCACGCGTGGGCGTCAGTTTTATCATAAATCTAGGTTTCACTAACCCTGATACGGGTCTCCTGGATGTTCCTTCCAGCCGGCTAGCTTCAGAAGGCGTGTGGTCGGGGCCAGGAGGTGAGGGTTAAGGTAACCGTCCACTGGAACCGTATTCAACCGATCCGTTTGGCCGTTGGATCGGACGTATTTGCCGGCCGTTAATTCGGCCGAATATGGTCATCCATTGGAACCGTTTATGTCAGTCCAGTTGCCAATTATTGAATTAACTACTATCGTAGCCACCAAAATTTTTCATAAACAATGATTATATTAAGATTTTGAAAATTGAATAAACAGATATCCACTGAATTAGTTATTCATTACAATAATCTTACCTTCAGATACTATTTGTTCAGCAATCTTTGTCCACAGATTCCTTTTAACATAACGACGATGATATCTTTTGTCTCGCATATCCCACAATAGAACATGCTCTTGAACCAAACTTATCAATTTTTCGTTGTCCATAGTTTCAACTTTATAAAACAGAACAATTTCAAAAAACAAACAAGACTGTGAAACTATTTTAGGTTAGGAACACTTTGTTGTCTCAGCTCGACTAGTTAGTTCGGCCGGATAGAGCCTGAAAATTCCATTCAATTCGGATCGAAAAATTGATCGGCCGGAGACGGCCGTATGAACCTGTTGCATGGGACGAGCATCTATTCCTTTCTTTGTTGGGGGATCGTTCGGACGAGTTCGGTAGTTTTTGGCCGATGCTAGTTCGGACGAAATCGGTTCCAGTGGACGGCCCACCTTAAACTATAGTCTAATTTTTCCTCCGCCGCGCACGATTCTTGAAAAATGCGCGGACGGGCGCCCTTACCAATAAGTTAGCTATTAATGATAAAAAACCACTACCATAAGTTCCAGTCTAGCCAACAGCCCAAACATTGAATCTACCCAGTTCCTCGGAGTTTTTTTTGCAATCTAATCTTAAATGGAATACCCACATAGGAAATATTTATAATAGAGTACTAAGAGGGCTTTTTATGTTGAGAAAGTTGGCTGGAAGTGTGACAATAGAGGTCTTGAAAACAGTTTACTTTGCGATTATATACAGTCACCTAGCCTATGGTATAATTTTGTGGGGAAATAGTCCTTTGGCTGGTAAACTTTTCCTGCTACAGAAGAGAGCCTTAGAATGTTAAACAATGAAGAGCCACGTAGTCATTGTAGACCATTGTTTATTGAGAATAAAATTCTGACTCTTCCTTCTATGTATGTCCTGGAATGTCTGTGTTATGTCAAAAGAACCTGGATAAATTTAGCCTCAACTAAAGGCATACTTGCAATACAAGAGGGGCAAGTAATATAGGTGTCGAATGGTGCTCTTCCAGCGCATCATTGAGAAGCTTCAGGGCCCAATCTCTCAGATTTTATAATGCCCTTCCGTCATTGGTAAGAGACCTAGATGCCACCCAATATAAAGATAGTGTAGGAAAGGCCTAGTAAGAGGTGGACTTTACAAGGTACCTAAATTTTATAAATTTCACAATCTATGTAAATCTGTACTATTGTGTATGATCTAGGCTGTGTAAACTTAGTTTGTAATCTTGTAAATTTTAGATGTAATTGTGTTTTTAGCGTGTAGACTTTGTATTGTTGATTGTATACTTGTGACAATGACCAATGTTTATTGTAAACCAAATGGTAATAAATATATTATTTATTTATTTAATTACTTCTCCCCTGATAAGACGTTCTATTATGGGTTGGGGTAAGCGGCCGAAAAGTGCCACTGCTTAAAAGCCGAGGTCGCTCCCCTGCAAAGGGTGTAAGAGATTTCCTTTATGAATTGGGAAAGACCGGAAAAAGCCACTACTTCACAGCCGAGGTTGTCCTCTGCCTAAGGGTATAGGGTATTTTGGTATGAGGGTGTGGCGTTGAGGTGTATGAGGAAAGGTAAACTTTGACAAAGAGTGGTGGGCTTAGGGAACGGACGTATGCTCACCCTAAAGTACTCCAAGTCCCGAAACGTGCCACTTAACAGTAATCGTGGGGGCTATGACCACCCTTCGTGAACTAGGGTCGAGAGGGGTTCTGGACCGTCTGCTGTACCGCCACGAGCTTCGCGAACCCTATCGACTCGAAGTCCGAAAGCTATCCTTTTCGTCGGGAAGGATCAGCTCTAACTAGCAATTCCACGAGGAATCAAACCGACTGATCTCCAGGATTGGATATCAGCCACCAACCCGAACACGAGTTTAAAACAGAGTTACAACAGAGCCTCCTATCACGAGAGGAGCTCAAATTCAACCAACTCACCCCATTTCCGATGATCTCTTTTCAGCTGTTATCTCAAAGAAAGGGGAAAGAGTGGGGATACGTATCATAAACACTCCTTCGTTTCAGATCAAACTCCGAGATTGCCATGCGTTTTGACTCTCTCTCCTTCGTCAAAAAACACTTTGTGACAAAATTATGAATGACACACAGACTTTCATTCATTTTTTTTTCTCATTAATTCATTTTGTGTGAATTCATGCATTCATTTTATCCATAAGGTCTTTATTGGCAGAGAGATCCTTTCGGATGTTCTGCCTCACCGTATTACCCAATGTCATTTCCTATCAACACTCAAGTTTAAGGGTTATGTATTCGGTTCTTCATGTTTTCTCACTAAAAATTTGATCGTTCAATTCCTGATTTTCTATTTTATAAAGTTTAAAATTAAGGAACATTATTTTTAAACATAATTCACATTTAAAAAGCAAACAAATATAAAATTTTGATGATTATATTAAAGCTGAGAATTTCATTCATTTGTGTGTTGAATGTTGCAGTTGAACATACCGCTGAACTTGCCTGGCATGGAGGGAGAGAAGGAGAAGGGTGAAGCGGCTGCAGCGGCTGAGTGTCGCACGTATGAAAACGACGCGGTTCCGCTGAGAGTGCACGACTGCTCACTAGATGTCACCGTGGTGTCCGACTCAAAGGGCATTCTCTGCATTTGTCATCATTACTTGTATCAGGTCAGTCCATTTACCGGTCTCACACATACCGATTGTCGTGCGACATTCAGGTGGGTCCATTTACAGTTTTCACACCTACCGACTGTTGTACGACATTCTGGTGGGTTCATTTACAGTTTTCACATCAACCAATTGTCGTACGGCATTCAGGTGGTTTCATTTACCGTTTTCACACCTGCAGATTGTCGTACGGCATTCAGGGGGGTCCATTTACCGTTTTCACACCTTTCGATTGTCGACATTTCAAGTGGGTCCATTCTTAGACCAGTTATAGAATAGACACGCTGGAAGTCTAGCCTCTGAAGCCAACATCTACTGCCATATCTCCAAATCGTGACGTCATCATCGGATAGAAAACTTTCAGATTGTGTCTATTTCAGAGGATGTAAATTATTATTCATTAAAATGGTATAAACTCCAGCTGCGCTTCCGCTGAAATAGACACAATATGCTATGGAAAACAATGTAAACAAATTCTACAGAAAAGTTTTCTATCTGATGCTGACGTCACGATTTGGAGATATGGCTGTAGATGTTGGCTTCATCGACTTTCAGTGAATATACAATAGGCCATGTCTATTCTATAACTGGTCTAAGGGTCCATTTACAGTTTTCACATCTACCGACTGTCGTACGACACTCAGGTGGGTTCATTTACAGTTTTCACACCTACCGATTGTCGTGCGACACTCAGTAATTATTGTCCTTTGATTGGCCGATTCTCACCATCAAATGTTAGCCGTCAATCGATAAGTGTGAAAACGGCCAATCTCTACAAGAAACCTACTATCGTCAAGTATATATTGAGTGATTAAACATTGAATCTCTCTTCAACATCTTTAATTTATTCCATTTCGTAGATTGTTGTGTTATTGGAATGTATAGTGTTGTAATGTCGTAGTGAAAATATAGCATAAGAATATATCCCATGGTAGTATGTGGCGTCCGTGTTTCAATTTCACTGTTTTCCTCAGCCGATGGTTCTAGTATTTACTTTTGATATATATATATATATATATATATATTATATATTATGCGTATGATGCGAGCAGCAATACAAGCATATACAGTATAATACATTTAACATAAATAGAACTCAAATCCAGTAAGCTATAATATCTTGTACTACGTTTGGCAAACAAGATTATTTAACCAGAGTATGGCATCGTCAAGAGCTAAATTTAATTGTTGCAGCCCTTCATGGAATCTAGTTAGTGGGCGTGCCTCCAGTGGGCGTGGCTCCAGTGGGCGTGGCTCATCGTCTGTAGTACCTACCCATACTCCTCACAGAGAGGAGAATCTGCATATTTCTCTGGCATCTCCCCTGCCCAGTCCTGAACCTATTCAGCTGTACCCAGAGGTGCTGAAGTAAATCAAAGCCATTTGCACGCAGTGTGGAATCAGTAACTATTTATTGACCAAGCGAAGTGAGGTCTAAGATTCAAGTCGACGGTTTGTCATTTCTCTTATTGTTTATAAGTTGCGCATTTACGGCGAAACGCGATAATAGATTTTCATGAAATTTGACAGGTATGTTCCTTTTTTATTGCGCGTCGACGTATATACAAGTTTTTGGAAATTTTGCATTTCAAGGATAATATAAAAGGAAAAGGAGCCTCCTTCATACGCCAATATACCGTAAAAATCAGACTATAGAATTATGCATCATTACTCAGCTGACAAATGATTACACAGATGTGTGGAGAGCCAGTCTATTGCTATATTTCCTCAAGTTCTATAGTTTCAATCAGGTACTTGTGGATTAGAATACTGCGTGAGGTCTACTGTTCACAGAACTACTAGATTATTTCTCACTGTGCAAATGGCAGGCTGCTGACCACTGTCGCTTACTTTTGGTGAAGCATGTGACGCTGGTAGTCTCTCATAATGTGGCGTGCTTACACTCTACAGTAATAATAGACAGTAGTTGACAGTAATTGGTATCTTTCTTATGCTCTACTTTCTCTATAGTTTGTCTTATGTTTGTATTTTTGATTATTGTTTTAATTTGTAGTTTTTGTTTGTTTTTTCAGCCAGTAAAGCCGCCGACAAGTGAAGTAATGGATGAAAGCAATACGGTTCACTTTGCCTACTCGGTTACACTGCTGCATCACGGCCATGTTATACATTGCAACATCCCCGCATACCGTTCTCACAGGCAACCACCCTCCGACCCACCTTCACCATGTATAACGTCAGTAATGTAGCTTTTTGCTCTATATTTTTGTATTTACTCATAAATTCATACGCGTAACGCAGGTAAGGTCGGAGCATTTCACAACGTGTATCCTCTTTCTTTCAATGTAACTTCTTTTGAACTCGGTCTGACCAGTTGAATGAGCCCATAGCTGAGATTGACGTTAAAAGGAGTTAGCTCCTAATTGGGTTGCTATCCTTGTCTGGCATTTGACAAAACTGATAGCTCATCCTTTTCCAACACCGCACCTTTGCTAAATCGCTCATAGGCTATAAAGAAATAAAATAAATTACCATTATATTTTATGGCATTCATGAATATTCATTATAAATCATAAGACGAAAATTTCCGTGAATGAAATAATTTTGAGGTGGATTTAATCAATCTATGATCGATCAACTTTTAGAAAAGTAGCTCTAGCTATTGCTTTAGAATTGATCATTATTCCAAGAAATATCGGGACACCAAGCTTCGCTCGTTATTTTATTTATATATTAAACAGGACCTGTTTTAAAAACTTGTAAGTCACGTAATACAGTAGAATCACCATTCAAATACATGCTCAATATAGCCGATCAAATCAGCTGTTCCTCTATTAAAGGACTTCCAAGTTTTTATGAAATAGTGGCCAGAATACAAATTCTCTAAAATCATCGTGATTATATTCTACAGCTGTACTGTACGTCAGCTTATGAATTTCGGGGATGCGATATTTTGATTTTCCAAAGAATCACTCGCTCACCATCATTTTTTCTATCACAGATAGCTGTTTCAGCCAAGGAATTATCCTTTTAAGGTTTTGCATTCAATAATTTTTTTCATTTTTTTTTCTTTTCTAATCTATTGGACAGGCTCTTAGGACATAATCTATGCGGAAATATTTTTATCAGCTTCTGTTAGCTAAGAATAGGGCGTCAAAAGTCACTTTTTGAGACAGATGGTACACATACCCTACAAAAACTACTGGTCAAAAAATTTGAGAAAATATCGAGTCTCCTCTTCATATATAGCAAAATTTACGTCAACTTTGTTTTTGAAAATCTGAAAAAAAATACTTTACATTTCAAACTCCTATTTCACATTCAATGTTCGTTCTATAGACTTCAATTCATGCAGCCTTGTAGCGCTGTTCTTGATGAATAAAGCTGATGCTTAAACTTCTTTTATAGACACACAATAGCCGCGCTGGATGTGGTACCTTTAAAGTACGGTTTTACGCCTGCTATGCTCGGGCATCAAGTGAATAGTACAGCTGGACGCGATCTAGCGGAATTAGTTTGTCCCTAGAGCTGACGCTCGACGTTAATGTCTTTCAGCGTTTTCCCTAGATGAGACCTAGTGCAATCGAATTCTTATATCATAAACCTACTATGTTCCAAATTTCGTGAAAATCGTTGGAGCCGTTTTCGAGATCCGTTGAACATAATATGTACCCATATAACCAGATAACCATATAAATATAAAGAAATTGCTCGCTTAATATAATAGGATTACGGTAATAATTAATATTTTATCAGTTATACGGGGATGACTTTAATCACAGCCATCTAAAGTCTTATAGAAGACGGTGGAAAAAACGTGGCATCTATGCCATCTTACATTTCCCTGACTATAACTTGAACTCACTATATTATAATTCACTTTACTTGCTTCCAACTCGGGCTGACCAGTTGATGACCAGGCTAGGCAACTTTATCATTTCCTCTGTCACATTCACACATAGCAAACGCACACATCTCAGCAACAGACAGACGGAGAAAACAATCGAACGTCTGCATGCAGACGTGAGCAGAAATATGCAGACAGACGGGACTGTGCGTTGCAATATTCGTACCTGAGGAGGGAATTTTCCTCCGTCTGTCGCTGTGTGTGCTTGTCTTGATAATGGATGTGATATTCGCCCGGTTGCACCAAAAGTCTGTTAAATTTTAATCATGATTGAATGCCACGTAAACCAGTCAGAGAAGTGCTTTTCGAAAAGAAGCTTCTCTGATTGGTTCCCGTGGCATCAATCATGGTTAAAAATTAACAAGCTCTTGTGCAACCAGGTGTCAGTGTTGTATTCAAATTAATAGATCCGGTGTTTCAAAATCCTGTTAATTTTAATCATCTATAATCGATAAAGGTAAGAACTGGCTTATACCCGTACGGGTAGGAATTCATGAATGACCCATCAGTTCTGAACTACTGGACTGATTACTTGAAATGTTGCATTAGATTCTTAATTTACCAAGGAATGTTATAGGGCCTATATTCAATTCTTCAAGATTTTATCAACGTCAATTTCAAGTTTGTCAAGTTTTTATTGCACCTTCGCGGAGAACGGGTTACCTGCTAGTGATTAAATAAGAGAATCAATAAGAGAAGCCTCTTCTCAAAAAAACCTTCTCTGATTGGTCCACAATGGAATTTGATCACGATTAAAACTCACAGGCGTTTGTGCAACCGGCACTCACTCAAAGTTTATTTAAGATCAATCAGTGTTTATTCAAATTATAATCTGTAAACTATTTGCAGATCAACACCTGCTATGTACTGCGCAGATGTGTTCATCCACATGTTGGACGTCGGCCAAAGCACGAGCCTTGCTGCACATTCTGCTCGGCAGCCATTTTGAGGAGGCCGCGGCCGTGTCGTCGCGCCTCGTCACTCTGTGGCACATCCGCACTTGGACTCCGATCAGCTGTTGCTCAACCTCACCTCGCTCGACGTCATCAAACTCAAGGTCACCCATCGGCATTGGTCGACGCCTACAACTGGTCGACGCGCCCATCGAGAACAGACTGGCCATCTTGCACTATTTCCTCATTCACGCCGCTGAACCCGACATTGTGGCTCAGGGTCAGTTCTGCTTTCACATAATTGATAGTTTATAATCTATAATACAGGGTAAGCATAAATATTGAACACATTTCATAAATGAATAAAAAATAACCAATTGTAGTAGTGCGCCTATAATTTGTGGCAAACATTTGTGGAGGGCAAAGTAGTAGACAGAAGGTTGTCATCATCTATTGAATTTAAGTTGACATGCATTGGAGTGGGGGAACTGCAGCCGTGACGTAGGCTGTAGTACAAAGTAGGCAGAATATCGCATTCTTGGAAATCATACGTGACGTATAGTCAATTATAATAACACAAACCTTTTCTGACATGCAAGCTTTCTGTTTCTGCTTTACAATAATTATCAAAACATTTAAGTAATACAAGCATTTTGCCATTTAAAGCAAAAACCCCACCTCCTACCTACCCTTTCAAACCTTTAAGATATCTTCATCTTCTAGGTCGTGTTTATATTTTGTAGTTTGGCTATAAATCAGCTTGTGAATTTCGGGGATAAGATATTCGATTTTCGTAGAACATGTGCTCGACACCAGCATGTGTTTCAGTGATTTATATGAATGCATTGAACGATTTATCGGGATCGGTTTATTGCAATGCATGGTTTATCAAGATTGTTTTATGGATTAATCTGAAATTATCCTATACTATTAAACGAGCAATCTCTGTTTATATGTTTTGATGTTTAGATGTTTATATGTTTGTATTTCACCGGATCTCGAAAACGGCTCTAACGATTCTCATGAAATTCAGAACATAGTAGGTTATAATATAAAGATTCGATTGCACTAGGTCTCATCCCTGGAAAAACTCTCTGAAGGACATTAAAAGGATATTCATCCTTGGAAGAACAGATTTCGTCGTCTGTCGATAACAGAAGATGCGTGTGCCTGTGTGGGAGATCAGCTGTGTAATCTTCAACAGCTTACCGTATTTATAAACTCTATCAAAATAATCTGATTTGTTGACATGACATTGTTTATCACTCTAAATTACATAGATATATATTCAAAGTTAATTATTATTTTACAGTTTTAAGTGATTAGTGAGTTATTTGTTATTCAATTTGGTTTGTAAACAATCTAAATAGAAATTTTCTGCTTTAAAATATTTTGACTGAAAATTGGACCTGAATTCAAGTGTATCAAACATAACCTACTTTTTGGACCATTTTTAGAATCGATGATTCATTCGCTATAAGTAAGGATAATTTTAAAGTTCTAGGTTCATGCTTGAGGGATTAAACGACGATGTATTTGAAGATTCAGTGAATAACTGTATGCTCAGTGTGGTTACTCTATCACATTTTTACTACACGTGACGTCACACTGGCGTTCCCCCTCCACTTCGAATCTTACACCTGTGATTGATCAACCTTCTGTCTACTAACGTTGGGTGTAGGGGGTGACAGAGCGTTAGAATTGAATTGAATCTATTTGTTTCCAACAAAATACAAGCATACAATGTACATTTATACACAGTATACAAAATAGAATAAGTATAAGTTCGCAATTATTGAAACTACGCTCACATGAACCTTCAGGTTTGTTTGTGAGTCGTGTGTTCGAATATTATTATTAAACAATTGAAAATAAATAAATAAAAGAAGGAGATCAAACTCCAACATAGATAAAACTATTGAAGGCTATGTGCTTTCCGCGGTTTCACGAAAACAAATCATCGCTTATTACTGTACAAAGACGTTTTTGAGTAAAGTATTGCAATGGAAAATAAGGTGTATGCAACGAAGTTATGTAATATTTATGAACTAAAACGAAGAATTGAAGCCGTAATTCAGGACATCACTCCAGATCGACAATGTATGGCGTGAAATTTAATATCGTCTAGATATGCCACAAAAGGCTCTCACAAAGAAATTTGTTTAACTTTTCATGTGTTATAAATAAAATTATTTGAAATTGGCTTTTAAATAAATCAATATTCTTGTACTCTCATTCGTTATTTTTTATTCACCTATGAATGTGTTCAAGTTATTCTCACCCTGTACAATAAAGGAAATAACTGGCTTATAGGAAATTAACTAGTGACGCATCATCATGTCTGAACTACTGGACTGTTACCGAGGATGGTTATAGGCCTATTTTGAACTCTTCAAGATTTCAGTATGTCAAGTTTTCAGTTTGTCATGTTCTTAATTAGACCTTTGCGGAGCACGGGTTACCTGTCAGTCATTAATAAATGAATTTTATTTTCTCCAGTAAAAAAAATACGAATAAATACATAATAATCCTTATTGTCGCTTAGGGCCAAGCCTCATGAAGCGTTTTCTCAGGCGTTTTTGCACTGGCGGGGGACGCGTCGGCAAAGCAGAAAGTTCTCCGATTGTTTGATTATCAGCTGATACCCGAATGCAAACTCAATGAGCTGATAATCAGCCAATCGGAGAGCTTCATGCCCGGCCGACAGTGCAAAACCGCCTGAGAAAACGCTTCATGTGGCTTGGAAGTTGATCTCTAACAAACAGAGAGTGTGGTACACCTTCTTGTAAGTTCATTGGCAGCTTGTACAGGTAACTTGGACTGTGTGAACACCTACTTGAACAGTTTATAGTTTCAAGTAAGTGTCCATACTGTTCAAGTTACATGTTCCCGTCAACCTACCTCAAGTAACTTGAATAGATTACAGTTATCCACACGGTTCAAGTAGAGTTCACTTCCACAGGGTTTGAAGCACAGGCGTCACACATTTTGATGATGTACTTTTGTATGAATCAATAAAGAATAAAGACAAATAATGCAATGGTATTAACGGTATATGTATGTTGAGTTACATGTTCCAGTTACCTGCATCAAGTAACTTAAAATTGGACCGTGAAACCATCGATTCTAGCTGGACCGAATTCAATTGTTTGGTAACGAAATAATGGCCATATGAATAAAGTGGAGCATTTGCTTATACTTCTAAAATAGGAGGCATTGCTTCATTATCTATGAATAAACGTGAGCAAAACCTGTTGCTTCATGCTCATCAAAAAATAGTTTGAGCATTTGCTCAAAAGTAAAAGCTTTGCTCAAATTGTATGAATAAACTAGAGCATTGCTCAACTTTTGAAGCAATGCTTCAAAAAGGTGAGTCTATCTAGAGCAGCTTATCACCTTTTGCTCATAGTAAAATGGCTCAACTAATTCGAATGAGGAAGAGGAACTGTACCAGATACGATCACAACCAATAGTTGAGACTATAACACTCTTTTTAGATCCAACCATGATACATATCACCATTATCCCTACAAAAGATAAATACAAAAGCTACCTGTTTTAAAGATACCATCACAAAATAGGAAATAGGTATTTAAAAGATGAAAATGAAGACGATTATAAGAAGGCTATTGATATTATAAGGAATATGGTGAAGATTATTATAGCGATGACATTTTTTCACGCTATTATTTCAAATTCTAACTCAACTAACCTTAACCAAAACTCTATTCTAATAGAAAACAGAGCAGACGACGCAAACACAAACGGTGCACCCTATTTGCATATTTAGCGCTTCCGTAGCTATAAAAACAAACGTCGCTTAACGTAACTAGAGTTGAGTAGGCCATGAACAAACTAAGGCTA
>NC_052505.1:96001240-96046062 GCF_014356525.2 Nilaparvata lugens | reverse complement strand
GCATCTTTTTTTCCAGGCCAATTTTACTTGTCATGAATTTTTACCGATGTCGACACTTTTGAATTTTCAAACAATGGGGTTGTGAAAAGTCATGGCAAATGATCGGCTACATTACAGCTTCTATGAGTTTATCAAACCAAATCTTTCTTCACAAATCTATTTTTTGTCATACTTACTCAATTGCAGCTGTTTTCCATGCATCAAATCAAGCCGGTAAACAGCTGTTTGCAGAACAAGAAAACATGTGATTTTCATTACAGCATACTATACTGTAAATAGATCATATGGTTTTCTTTACAGTCGAGTATGTTTCCCAGTTCCGAAATAGGAATATTCAAATTGATTCAAATAGCTATATAGTCTTAGCGTTATAGTCTTCAGTTGTTATATTGGTAACAATAATTTAAACTTCTTATTGTTGAGAACTTTAGTAAGAAGAAGAGAGTGAGTTAATAATATCTGAGTAACTAATAGAATAACTCAAATATTATTAGAACTCAACTAATAAGTTTCAAGTTATAAGAACTTATCTGACATTTTTTAACATTGGCCTTTATTATTTTATTTGAGCTAGATGGGTCTGTTATGACATAGGAGCTATGGGCTAGATCATGTTTATAGAATGCAGTAGCTCGAGCAGCAGCAGGTAATGGTTACTGTTTCTCAGCAATATTATTCTTTCTGAGAAAAGTATGACAAAAAATATTGTACGTAACTTGTACGGTAACGTATTTACCGCATTCATATAATAATTCTGCCCTCAACTACGTTTCGGGCAGAAACAATCATACTTATGCGGTAAACTACCGTTACCGGACTTGTGACGTGAAGTACTATTGTCAGACAAACATTTTATGTCCACTCTCATAAGATCAATGGTAATCCTTTTCTGCCCTATTGAGCATAAAGCTGGATTCACACATCTCAGTATCAGAATCAGTGGAAATATAATTGCCATGAATTATGATTGGACTGTTCCCACTCAGCACGGTCGAGCGAGTATGAATAGTCCAATTAGATCTGGAAGGAATTATATTTTTACTGTACTGGATACGTTCACTGAAATGTGGGAATTTGGCTTAAAACTTTTGTGTGTACAGTAGTTGGATGGGTAAAGTGATTTGTTGATGTCGACGTATTTGTTACAAGCAGAAAACCCGTGGTCTAATTAAAAACTTGACAAACTGATAACTTGATGTAATGAAATCTTGAAGAATTTGAAATAGGTCTATAACCATCCTCGGTAAATTAAGAATCTATATGCAAAATTTCAAGTTAATCAGTTGAGTAGTTGAGACAGCGTCATTCGTGAATTTCCTATTCCGTACGTGAATAAGACAATCATTTACTTTATTATATATTATAGATAAATCGATGTACTTGTTTATGTCGATGTATTTGGACGAACCTGTGAGAGTTATGTGGAGCGCCAACTCGACGCACACCCAGTGGAAGGTGGGCAGTTGGCGGAGGGGAGAGAAGCCACGCCACGCAATCAGGACACCGATGCCACACATCAGGACGCTCAGGTAGGACACCGCAAGTCCCACCACTATCTGGTTCAACACCACGGAACCAATCACCATCACCTGCGGAAACCACACACCAATTCAAATCACTGCAAAACATTGGGTTGATTTGATCTGACATTCGGTCAATTGAATAACAACTAGAATATAGTGACTATAGTGAGGTCCACGTTATAATGGCTGAGTTTGATTAGCAATGCTATCCTTGTCTATCATTCAACAAAGCGGATAGCGCTATCTCCTTCTCGCTTTGCTCTGTCGCCAGATCGTCTTTTAACAATGTGGAATTAATCCTATTATAATATTAAGCGAGTAATTTCTGTGTTTTTATATATGGTTATTTTTATATCTGGCTATTTTATATCTGATTATTTATGTTTAACGGATCTCGAAAACGGCTCTAACGATTTTCACGAAATTTGGAACATAGTAGGTTCATGATATTATAAAGATTCGATTGCACTAGGTCTTATCCTTGAGAAAACTCGCTGAACGACATTAAAAGGATAATTCATCCTTGGCTGAAACAGCTGTGGATAGTAAAAAAGTGAGTATGTAAAAAATCAAAATATTGTATCCTCGAAATTCATAAGATGACGTATAGCCAGCTGTGAAATATAAACACGATCATTTTAGAGAATTGTGCTCTTTTTATCAATAAATAAAAATAACGAGCGAAGCTCGGTGCCCCGATTTAATTAACTAACAAAATATTTCATCTTAGTTATGAAAATTCATTATGGAAAATATAGCTTGCTTGATAAAATATAATTGATTATTTTAAACGAGAATGAACCGTTAATATTACATAAATAGACCTATATCTGCTATCGTCTTTAGAAGGCATTGCCAAGACAAAGGATTGGGAACGTTGTTCTCCTATCTTTCTCCACTGCCATTATAAAGTGGACCTCACTATAGCAACTGGTCATTGTTTTTAGCAATACAAATAAGATTGAACAACGCTGGGTAACTTTGAGGTTCACAAATATGGAGGACCGAGGAAAATACATAAAAATGCGGATCGACTTACTTGATGCGGTTTTAAAGACGACAGGGACTCAGCCAGCTCTGCCGGGGAAAAGTACCCTCCTCCTCCTCCTCCCCTCCTCCTCGAGATAGACAGAGCTAGGTAGAGAGACATAGAGGGGGGGGGACTAAATGCGATAAGACATGCACTGTACTGTTTCCGTTCTAACCAGTAACATTATAATATTATTTATAAGGAGTACAGTATTTGTATTTACAGCGACTGTTACATCTCTTCATAAATTTGCAAAAAAATAAATACCAATTTTATCCAAACAAGTATGCCTAATATATTTTTCCACGCCAATCAACCATACTATTTTTTAATTTTATTATAAATTGGTGGTTGGTGAAAGACAGATATCAATTCGTTCAGCTCGGTCAGGAAATTCTGTGAGTGGTCTGTCAAGTGTAAGGGTATGATCACATTGAATGCGAAGTGCAAGCTTGGTTATGCATGATGAAGCATGCAGGGGTGAGAAAAACAAAATCTGAGAAAAATTAACAGGAACCCTCACATTGAACGCTTGCACTTGCTGGTTGCGTTCAGTGGGTGAGCAGCTACATGCAAGTCTCAACATGGTTCAATGGCACTTTTCAAATTTTGTTTTTCGGCTCATGCATGATCTGACGTGAACTTGCACTCATATATTTATTAGGCATTCAATGTGATCACACCCTAACGATTTAGCTGAGGTTGCCCTTGACTCGATATGCTCTCACAGACAACTTGCTAACTGTCGTCACAGAACTGAACATTAATATTGTTCTTTCACCAGCCGCCATTTTTGTTGGCGTTTGCCATATACAGAAAATTGGACTATGATTAACGTTTATGTACATTGTCTGGTTGAATATTAAACAGCTATCAAACATTATTAGACATTATTTAACCACTATCGAACGTTAAATGGAGATTATCAGATATTTTTGTTCAATATTTGAACATTTGATAAGCATTGTATGGACATTTAGTAACTATGGTAATTTCATGCTCTGTATATATTGTAAAATAAATTGATTTGATAATATCTATATTTGGTTAGAACTGGGACATTTGAATGTTGAATGAACAAACAATGTTGAATATTGAAAAAAATCATTGTATTAATAAATACCACAGACAACCATTAGATCTGTGCTGATAGTTTCATTGGTTTACACTACTTGATTTACGTCTGTCAGTGTGGATAAATGGGGTGTCATTGAAGAAATCTAATTTATTTAGTTTATTCATTGAAAGAAAAAATAATTAAAAACAATATAGTAAGATAAAACAATTATATAATGAATATAAGTCTTCAACAATAAGTTTCATTTAATATATGAATTTCAAAACAGGTAGGATAAAAAAGCAGGATGTGATGACACAAATATTTTGTCAATATTTCGTACAAAACTATTCTATTTAATGGAATAATAGCCTATCGTTTAAGGCTACATACATAATATACATTGAAAGTCACATTATCTTTCGTTTACATCACAATAATTATCAAATGTTTAATTTTAATAGTTTACTTGTCAACTAGTATTTCCAAGGTATAATTTGTTCAGTCTTTGAATAGATATCACAATTATTTACTGCTGAATCACTGATATAATCCAGTGAGAAAATCATGAAAGTAGTTTGGCACTTCTACAGAATCAATTCATTTACTAGAATTTTTATTTTTTTGCTGGCATCAATTTATTTAAAAACGAATAAAGGAAAAAATGAGGATAGGAATTACCACTCCTTTTAGTATAGAGGATACAGTGATGATTTTTTCCAGGAATGGAATTTCTTACTCAAAGCCACCTTCAAGTACATTATCTGGCTTGAGAGAGGAGGAATAGACCAATGCAAGTCACATGGGATTTTTGAGTATGATAGTGCATTTTCTACATGTTTTCTATATTGTAACAAACACACATAATTATGCATTCACCATAAACTCCAATAATATGTATTTTTTGAATTTACAAATATATATATTATTTTATTTTTATGGTTTTTAATACTTTTGATATTTTTTTTTACATATTTTACAAATTATTACAGGAGGCTGTTGATTTTGGGGCGAGGCTTGAGGAGGCTGTTGATAGTGGCAAGAGGCTTTTTGGAGGAGGCTAAAAAGTTTGGAGTTGTAGCGGTAGGGATGTTTAATTAATAGATTGGAGCACTTCGGTGAGTTGGAGTACTCAGAGATTCGGGCACAGTCATTATAATGAGTGAATAAATCAATTCTTACATATAAAAATTTGATTTTTTTATGAAAAACTGAATATTGTAGAATGTAAAACAGAATCTTTTAAACTGACAAATTGATAAAAAATAAGTTGAAATGATAATGATAATGATGATGATGATGATGATTGAAAAATAAGAACATGGATAATTAACAAAATGATTAGAGACTAGAGACTTCTCAATAGGCCTACAATAGTCACAAAATTGAATTGATAATTCCTGGTTTAACACAATAAATTCAGGGAAAAATATGTCCTAGTAATCAGTGGAAATGGTACATAGAAATGTTGTTCCTTCTAATCTTATAAAATGTCTTGAAATATTTCTTGCTGTACTGTACAAAGATAGATAGAAATGATGTTATTGATTGATTGATAATGCTTGGTTGACAGAGCTTAGTTGCGGAGAGGATCTTTTACTACAGTATTACTTCTCCATTTTACATAAAAACAAGATTTCCATTATGCTTAATCTGAACAATTGTTCCATCAAAGCTATTCTATCTTTAAGAGTCTACAAAAAAATTCGTGTCCTAGCCCAACGCATGATTAAATAATCAACAAAAACTTTTTTCAACTAAAAATGGTTCTGATTGAAATAAATGTAGAATTTAGAATGTGAAATAAAAATAGAGATTTTTTCAGAATGGATTTAGTAGAAAATTAGCCAAGTATGCTCCAAGATTAATTCTATTTCATTTAATTGCAGATTGGTAGTTAATTCAATTTTTATTTTATGTTAAGTTAATTCCATTTATTATTCATGAGTGACATGGGAGAGAGTCTAAAAAAAATCTAATAAAAAAATAAATGTTAATGTGATTTTAAAATTAGAAAAAATTGCTATCTATATAATTAATTTAATATTTAGTTTCTTTTAGCATGAATAAAAGTGTGCAATAGATCATATTATATTATTCATCGATGGCATGGGAGGGAGTCTCAAAAATAGCTGAAGAAAAAAATAAATGTTTATGTAATTTTAAATTCTAAAAAATGGTTATTTATAAATTAATTATATTTAGTTTCTTTTAGCATTTATAAAAATATATTTAAATACCCAGGACCACTAATTTGACATTTATCAACCCAAATGACAGCTTTGGCTAAATCTGGAAAAACTTAGTTTTGATTTAAAATTGATAGTTATTATAGTATGGGAAAAGGTTTCTACAAGATATAAAAATGAGTTAAATTGGATGTTTTTCATCGTGTAATGATAATTTCAAATTGCGTCATTGATGAAATTTTATTCTTCATAATATTCTCCCTAAAAGTACTAGATGCCAGGACTAGATGGAATTGGCATAAAAGACTTGAGACCCTCGAAAACTATGTATCCAATAGAGCAAAAGAGCAAAGAAACAATTGTATTGAGCCTGTATACATGAAGCGGTGGATAAATTAATGTGAAATAATTTTAGACCTGTATTATCCATTGAAAAGCAGTAATTAGAAATTTACAGAGAAAAGCTACCTAGTTGAATTACGTTCATTGAGCAACCTGGAAGGGAATACAACTCGATTTACAAATCACCTTGTTTTTGAACAGGAAAAAGTTGCACTGAGTTGGCAGTGGTAGAGTTATCTGATTTTTTAAATAATGTTTTGTATGTTGGTTGGAGCAAACAGGATTCATTGTAAACTTTGGTCGACAGCTGAGAGAGTTGCCCTTGACCAAAGTCAACCCTCTGTACAACTCAGCAAACCACAACAAACCCCCAACAGCCACAGCTTGAGCCAACAACTGCCCGACATATTCAGATTATTGACAAGGGACAAAATAATTTGGGGGAGGGGTTCAAAGAAAAAATATTGGGTTAGGGGGATTGGTATACTGTATTCAGGGGGGTGATATAAATGTGGGTATTCAGACACTACCTACGTGTTTAAAGAGGTAGTGATTCAGAGTGGGTGGTACTGTACTGCATTTGGGGTATTTAGAGGGTCTTTGGGCTTGGTGTGAGTGGGAGGACAATTTATTCATTTTTCATTTTCGAATACTTACCTTTAAATACAAATACCTTAACTGGCCCACACATGTGGCCTCTGCCCCAAGGCGGCCTTGGGCGCCTCAAGACCACCTTCAGGCCTCAGGCTCACAAAATGTGTGGAGCCGATACTTACATCACATTCAACAGTTTCACATTCATCACATCACAATGATATATCTATCACAACTGGTAGACTAAAACATCCAAAACCCCAATCACCCAAAAACCGTAGAGAATTCAATCCTCCATATTCATAATCATCATGATAATACAGCAACGACCAAACTGTAGAAATCCCTCTCAGAGAATAACATACAAGTCAAGAATGAACCAGCTGCTCCAACCAACATACACGTTTCATCTGTGTGAAAACAATGGATTTGTATGGTACAATGACTGTAACAGGAATTCATCTGAACCTTACTCAATTTTTTAAAAGAATCCTCTGCCTTGGCCATCAAAAGATTAGCTTATTTTTTGAATTTTTTTTTTTTTTTTTTGGCCTATCAGACTTATCAGTCACTCAAGTAAACAGAGCTGATATGAGGAAATCTGTCCAGAAATGCTCAATGGTAATTCAACTAGACAATTTATTTTGGACGACTTGAAATTAAACCATTTGACAATTTATTTAAGTTCAACTGTATAATAAATAGAAATTGAGGACTCTGAAACAACCTTGATCTCCAGAAAAATAAAGCTATAAAAAAGTATCTAATGTGAGAAAATAAAATTTCACCAAATAGTTGAATACCATATATGAATAATTTTAAGATGAAATGGAAAAATAAAAATTGAGGAGAGAATTAGGGTTAAGTCGAGGTCAAGTCGTGGCCAGTCGGTCAGAGTCAAAGTCAAAAGTCAAGATTGTACCAGAGCCTTAATTTTCTACTTGAAAATTCACTCCATAATCACTTTACCGATATTCACAAAAAATACAGTTTAAACAGAAAAACTATTAACTCGTGAGAGGTTAGAAAAACAATATAACTGTAAGCTGGCTGGCCGGCCCGAACTCGTTGCTCAGAGCACGATAACAAAGCCGTCCGATTGCATCGACTGCCCGATCGGAACTGCGAATTGATGAATTTTCTGTGATTTTACATAATTGTGGTTGTTATACATATATATTTGGTTATTAGAATTTATACTTTAGGTAATGAGAAGTAAATGTGCTGTTTAGTCCAGTGATTTATTTCGTTTAAAAGAGTTTTTGTGATTTTATTACTGATGAATTTGAAAGGAATTTTATTAGAAAGTAGATTATAGTCGTTCTTTTGCTAGTCGTTCTTTTTAATAGCAAAAAGTGATTTAAATAATTTTCTGTATATTTAGGGAGATTTACTGATACTTATACAGCAAATTAACAAAAAAGAAAAACGTAAATCAATCGTCGATGGAAATAAGAAAAATAAACAAGTGATGAGCTTTAAGCAGAATTGAATTTTTGAATTCGAAGTAAGTTATGAGTTGATATTAGAAAACTGTAATTGGATAATATTATGATATATTTTGTCAGGAAGTATTATGATAAGAAATAGCATTTTGAAGAATTTTGATTGAATTTATTTATGCGACAAGCATACGAAAAACTTCCCTGTAATCATTTTTAATAGTATTAAACTACTAATCAGTTGATTTGGCTTATGGAGAGTCAACACGTAATAAATTCATTAAAAATTGGGAGGAGACTTTAAATGGATATTAAAATTAGATGGAAATTTGATTATAATGATCGTGATCCGAAGTGTCGAAATCGTTACATGATCTAGCCAACTCATGTCACAAGATTCTTTGAAGGGCAATCAGCATAAAACACACTCCAGAGTTAGCTTTCAACAGAATTAAATTAATTGATACTAGGACTTTTTAATTACATTATTGAAATGAATCGTTCGTTCGTGCGTGTCAACTGATAGGTGATTAAATGCCTAAATTAAAATAAAAATCCACTGTTTTAACAGCTTCATCATTAAATTCAAAGAGGTATAGTCGAGTGCATGCTGGTGCAAGACAGCATTTTAGGAGGTGGTAATCTGACTGGAATTGAAATGAATGAACGGCCTAAATGAGAGTTGAGCTTTATTAAGCGTGAATACAAATATGATTGATATTGTAATTTTTCTAAAGCTATTTCAATCTAATAAAATATCAACTTCAAGCTGCTTATTGATCTAAGCTGTCCAACTGATATTTTCATATATTATATTAATTAAATGATATTTGCATGCCATAAGATGAGTTACAATTTCTCACAGCTTGACAACTGATATTGCTAATTATTTGGATGGAACTTTGACGTCAGTGAATAAAAATTGTAATTTGTAGTTATAAATCAGGATTTAATCAAAAAACAATAAAATCATCTAATTAATACCAAATTAATTATCAGCTTGACAACTGATATTGCTAATTATTTGGATGGAACTTTGAAATGAAAATTGAAATTTGAAGTTCAGGATTTAATCAAAAAACAATAAAATCATCGAATTAATACCAAAGGAAATTATTATTGCGTGCTAATTATTATCAATTGGGAAATGACAAAGATAAATGCTATAGAATTCATACATTATTATAAATATAAGGTTGGAATTAAATTCGAAATAGTTAGTCAGTTCTATAAATTCGTATATTCCAGTAGAGGTTGATCATAATTTATAAACAGTATCGTAAGATTCAAATCTTAGTGCCTATTAACATCATTGTTGATTGTAAATTAACGGTTATGGTTATAATGGTAAATGGTTGTGAAAATTTGGGGCCAAAAAGATACTTTTCTGGAGGCTGTTAAGTTAGGTTTTGGTACCACAACATTATAATCAAGTATATTTTACAGTTTTTAGTGCTTATTGAGTACGATTTTGTTATTCAATTTGGTTTTTAATCTGTATTATAATTCAAAATGCTGTGTTTATACTGAAAATTTGACAAGTGAAAGAACAGTAAAGACAAGTAACCTACTTTTTGGACTGAGTCATCATCTAAATTTGAAAAAATTAACTTGAGGATGGCCTTAGTGTTTTAACGACCAATGTTTTCACATCAGTTTCGTTTGTTACATCAGTAAATGAATAAGTGTTCCAGTAGAAGTTGATCTTAGTAGTGTACCAGTAAGATTCAAATCACAGTGCCCCTTAAAATCATGAATGTTCCAAGAACTTCACGAAGAAGACAGAGGAGTCACTGGCAGGATTTCTTGGACAATACATCTATTCACGGAATGAGGTACATCTTCGACCGAAACAGACATTGGATTGAACGCCTGTTCTGGTCTCTAGTTCTGACAATTTGCATTGTTTCGCTAGTAACAATTTACCGGATCAAATTGGCTCAATGGAGAAACGTGCCAATGACAATGTTGAGGGCGACCACCCCTCAGCTCACCTCTTCTTTGCCTGCTCCTGCTCTAACTATCTGTGGTTTGAAGCATATTGTAGCCTCTCAACGTGCTGAAGAGCTAATCAATGATCCCGAACTTGCTATAGAAACTTTCGAACTTTTGTATCCAGACTTCGACTCTCATAACATTTTTGATTCAGTATTCAAAGTGGCTGACATTTTTGGCATTGAAATCAAGTGGGGTAAAAGTGGAGAGAGATTCACGATATCGGATTCGAGCCTAGAAGTGGCACATAATGCTTTGTTTGAGCAATATCGATTCCAAATTATTTCTGGATCAATCTGTTTCCGCACGTTTACGTTCAGAGGACTCTGTTTTTCATGCAACATTTTTCCACCTTCTAGAATTTACAAGAACAATACAGTGCGCAACTTTATCCGTTCAAATGCATACATTAATAACTACTACAATTTCAATTATAAGCCAGAGTTTCAATTGAACAATGATACAATACACGGATTCCCTTCATTAGCGTTGGGAGCACCGGCTCATTGGATTCGTAATCACAAATCTTATCCATATTCAATGGGAGTTGAATTTTTGGGATTCTCTATGATACTTGAAAGAATCAATCATCACAGTAACCAAAACAATCTAATATTTACAATTCACAATCCTTGGGATGTACCAAATCCATTCATGAGATGGCATCGTCTCAAGGAATCAAAAAACGTAAAAATATACATCAACGCAGAACAGGTCCTGCAGTATTCTTTGGACGATGGGGACTTGATGAAGAAAATTTCAACCACTAAAGAATGCTACAATACATCTGAAAAACAGCTGGACTTCTTTGAATATTACACACATCAAAACTGTTTGATAGAATGCTCCACCAAACAAGTGTTGAAGCAATGCGGATGTGTTCTGTTTTTCATGCCACACAACGAGTCAACGTACATCTGTCCAGATGGCAACAGCTCCTGCGCATTGAATTTAGTGAAGAAAATACATTATAACGCAAGTAACGAGAGCTCTGGAACGTCTTGCGACTGTTTGCCTTCTTGTAACTTCACCGAATACAAGGTGACATGGGTTGAATCAGGGGAATATACTGACGACATCACGTTTAGAAGAAAAATTACTCCGTATTCTGGTAGTTCTTTGAATTGCAGTATTCGAATTGAATTCAGGGATGATCTTTACTATCCAAACATTCGTACCTACGAGTACAACAGCTACGTTATAATTGACTCCACTGTTTTCTACGTGGACGTATTTTTAGGTGTAAGTATGTTGACTATAACAGAAATATTCTACTATACTCTGTTGTATGTTATTGATATTTTCAAAATCAATATATGGATGAGACTGTTAAGAATTAGACATTTGTAAGAGCAGAAATTGGATAAAAAATAGCATGGTTGCCTGTAAAGTTGGTATACGGGCGAAAGCTTTACGTGACAACGACTTTGAGTGGTAGAATAATTTTAATGTGAATATTCATTCCTATAGTAGGAAGAAGGATGAAGTAATAGTAACAATTTAAAACATTTATTTATACAAAGAATTATATTTAAAACATTAATTTATACAAAGAATCTCGCACTGAATTTCATATTAACAAAATTTAATTTTTACCTTCACACATCCTCAACAAAATCACTCTGTCTCTCTCGCTCTTAGGCGGGCTAAATGTGCTCGATTCAATTTTTACATAGCAAGTCGCGCTCATTTTTTCAAGTTAAACAAATTATTATTGGCTGAGAAACGATTTATACTACTTTTGTGATTGAAAACTACCACAACATTGTGATTACTACAACATAACCTATTCACTTATACCTATTATACTTACACTTATACCTATTCACTTATACTTATTCACATAACCTATTCACTAAGTAGTGGCGCAGTCGCAGGAGATTGCTCCGTTTCACTCTCTCTCCAGGTGAATGCCTTTGGGCTGCTCGCCACTGCTCCTATTCGTGCTCTTTCCAGACGACCGTGAACCGAAACGAACGCTCTCACTCGCTCTCATTGTGAGCGCATAACGTGGGAACGTAACGCAGTTTTTTGAAGTGTCACCCGGCAAACCAATTTATAAGACGTTGTCACGTCAAAACATTATCGATATGTTATATCGGCAGTCATCAACAATCAGCAGAGAAATAAACTCTGTATGGGGAAAGAGATAGAAGAAGGATGAGAAAATTGAAAATAAAACCTTGAATAATAGGCCTATAACCAAACTCGGTAAATCAATAATCTATATGAAAAATTTCAAATTAATCGGAACAGTAGTTCATACGTAATGATGCATCAAACATAATTTCCGTATCCCGTACGTGTATAATAACTATAATAAGCCAGTTCTTTCCTTTATTATAGTATAGATGACAAAAATACGTAGTGATAAGCCAGTTCTTTCCTTTATTATAGTATAGATGACAAAAATACGTAGTGGGAGAAAAAACAGGTATAATAGACCTTACTATTTCCAATACAATATTAGAAAAATATTGTTTTTATAATTACATAATTCAAACATGTTGTAGGAAAAGCAATGCTGAATAAAAGACTGCAAAACGAAATGTGAATTTTTCTGTTCAATTTTCAACCTGACAGTCATCCTTCTCTCTCTCTCTCTCTCTTTCTCTCTCTTTCTCTCTTGGTAGAGAGTTAGTGGAAAGGATACTTCGAATATTCTTTCCGAAGAATGGACATTGATATGTCCAAAGCTCCGCCAATTTATGTAGATTCATAACAATATCATCTACTTTATCTATAGTTATTACAAATTGCTTTTTTTCGTATGATATACAGCTCAATAATTATTTTCTTAGTTTATATTTTGTAAATTCATCTATAATTTTGCTGTATTGTAAGCTATTGTATATAGGTGTATAAGCCAGTATATATTGTAATCTACATAAATAAAGTACTTAATCAATCAATCAATCAATCTCTCTGCACTTGGTAGAGAAGTAGTGGGAAGAATACTTCGAATATTCTTTCCAAAGTAGAAATCTAATATTTAGTTTGGATATGTCCAAAGCTCCGCCAATTTATGTAGATGCATAACAATATTATCTATTTTATCTATAGTTATTACAAATTGTTTTTTTCATATTATATACAGCTCAATAATTATTTTCTTAATTTATATTTTGTAAATTCATCCATAATTTTGCTGTATTGTAAGCTATTGTATATAAGTGTATAAGCCAGTATATAATTGTAAACTACATAAATAAAGTACTCAATCAATCAATCAATCTCTCTGCAGGCCGACTAATACTGTAGTAATTAGATTCACATCATAAAGTCAGTAGAAATGATAGGACTACAGAGTTGCCGATTCTCTGATACCACTGCCTTATACCCCACTCACCTATAGTAGATAGGTGTGTGAATGAGGTAATATTACATCAGTACCGGTATCAGCTATCTTCTATAGAAGGCAGTGACAAGGCAGCGAATCGGCCACACTGTTCTCCTATCTTTCTCCACTGTCATTATAACGTGGAACTCACTATAGGGTCTGTATTTGGGTCGATAATAATTGATTTATGCACTACATAATAATGTCACTGAGGCACAAGCCTATGACCGATGTGGGCGCCAGCATCACTAACCTTGACTTCAATGGGCGTGGCCGCGTTGACAGTGGTGAAAGGCAGGAGGTTGATCAGCGCATGCGCGTCGGAAGGCAGACTGCGCATGACTGTGGCGAATGCCCCTCCCACCAGCACCTCTTGCATCACGCTGGTTATGTCCAGATCCATTGACTGCTCTGCTATCGGTTCGAGCAACTAAAAAAAATTGGGATTTCTATTAGAGACAATTATTTATTTATCAGTTACATAAACTCATAATCATAGAATGATGAGAATAAAAAGACTGCTGATCGCGAAGAGACGTGAGACTTGAGTATCCTATATTTTCAATATAAATTTAGGATTGCAATAGGGGTTAGGATTTAAAGTGACATAGTGAGAATATAAACGAAAAAAAGCGTCTACTTGTTGTACTGTAAGCGTCCTGTAGCTTCGCCTCCGTGACTATGAAACGGCAAATAGGCAAGGTATGGTTCGCGGGGTAATATTCACAGTTTTGCAAAAACATCAGGCTTTTGAGACCCTAGATCCCTAGATGGAGGAAGCTCCCTACACACAGAGATTCTTCATGAATGAGAGAGTTGCAACGTGTCACCAGCAATGGAAAGAGTGCTAAGAGGACGTAGCTTCAAGAAGCTCCTTGTGTATCTTTTCGGATGCAACACGTTGCTTTTGAGAAGATACAGAAGAGCATCTGTTGCTTATGGAAAGATACACTTTTAAAAATGTTCTATGTTTTTGAACGGGTAGTATTGTAGTCTAGTGCCCCTCCGTCGATAGGCAAAGCTACAGGACCCGGACTGTAAAAAAAGTATAATTTCTCATTCTATAAAGTTTGATCGAAATAAGCCTTAAATAATTACAAACAATTTAAAATAAGTCAAGTTGAAAGGTGAGAAAGTCTGGTATCCGCGACTGTAGTCGTACGATTCAAGTCGCGCTAGTGTGTCTTAAAAGCACTTCGAATAATATCATAAATCAACATTCATTAGTGATTAACGATTCAAATCAAATTTATTGCCTCAAAACAAAGCATAATATATTGAAGAAAACAACACTTGAAAGTACAAAAATTCATTCTTAAATTCAACAGAATAGGCGAACTTCTTAAAAAACTGGATAATAAGAAAATGATGTTTCATGCAAAATGTTTCCCAATAAAACCATAAACCCTCAAAAAGGAAAAACGTTAATTCAAATTAAAAGAAAAGAACAGAATGATACAACTGAAATAAACTTTACAATCAGTATTATCCCTGAAATTAGATGACACAAGGAAGATTGAAGGAAGCCAATAAATTAGGAATTCAAGTTTTTAGTATACATTTCCATGCAATAAGTTAAATAAGGAATAATCGTAATAGTATTGATAAAAAAGTATTCATGAATAAGGAAGGCATTATATCAACCATAGCCTGAAAAACTGATGACATGAGATGACATTGGAAAAAGGGTAATATCAGTTTATTAATATTAGAATGGTTTCAACAGAGTCAATTAATTTATGGGAAATTCTACTAAGGATAATCTACTTGTTAGACCACCATATCAGATATAAATCTTACTTAGTTTGTACTGAAGAAACGTCAATATTTTCTCCATCATTAAATATATAACTCCTTCCATGGGTTTTCGAACAAAAGTAACAAAATGAGCTGCAAAACAAAACAAGAAACAAACAAAATAAGTATTTGAAAAAATCATACGAATATTCATAAATGAAAAACTTAAATTAATATTCTCAATAGAAAAATAAGAAGAATTAATTATAAAACAATATTTTTGTCAATTTTAGAAGCTAATGTCTAGTTACCCAGAAGTTAAGTAACCTAAATGACAGAAAACTTGAGAAATCCAATTGTATTCATCCTTTAAATAATATTATTTTTTGAAAAAGCATTTTATTTGCTTTTAGTATAATCTGGCAAAAAAAACGCTGTATCTTGATTAAAAAACGAAGATTCCTACAGCAGTTTTCCGTTTAATATTCAATTTTTGACCCAAATTGGCTAGTTTTTTAAAACTTGCATTTATAGGGTCGCTAAACATTGGCCCATATGAATAAAACCAGAGCAAATGCTCATGAGCAAGAGCATGGAGCATAAGGTTTTGCTCATGAGCAAAAGCATTTGCTCATTTTTATATGAATAAGCTTTACCTTTTACTCTTACCTTATGCTCCTGAACTCTGGAGCAAATGCTCATCTATTTTAGAGATTTTTCATCAGCTGATTCGCTTTTGTAGCCTTAGTTTGTTTTTATAGCTCACGGAAGCGCTAATATGCAAATAAGGTGCACCGTTTGTGTTTGCGTCGTCTACTCTGTTTTCTATTTATGAATAGAGTTTTAGGTTAAGGTTAGTTGAGTTTAGAATTTTGAAATAATAGCGTGAAAAAATGTCATCTCTATAATAATCTTCAGCATATTCTTATAATATCAATAGCCTTCTTATAATCGTCTTCACTTTCATCTTCTTAAATACCTATTTCCTATTTTGTGATGGCTATCTTTATAACAGGTATCTTTTGTATTTATTCTTTTGTAGGGATAATGGTGATATGTATCATGGTTGGATCTAAAAAGAGTTTTATAGTTCTCAACTATTGGTTGTGATCGTATCTGGTACAGTTTCCTCTTCCTCATACGAATTAGTTGAGCCATTTTACTATGAGCAAAAGGTGATAAGCTACTCTAGACTAGACTCACCTTTTTTGAAGCATTTGCTTCAAAAGTTGAGCAAATGCTCTAGTTTATTCATACAATTTTGAGCAAAAGCTTTTACTTTTGAGCAAATGCTCAAACTATTTTTTTGATGAGCATGAAAAGGTTTTGCTCACGTTTATTCATAGATAATGAAGCAATGCCCCATATTTTAGAAGTATAAGCAAATGCTCAACTTTATTCATATGGCCCATTATTTCGTTACAAACCGATTGAATTCGGTCCAGCTAGAATCGATGGTTTTCACGTTTCCAGTTTAAGTAACTTGAGGCAGGTAACCGGAAACATGTAACTTCAACCATACATATACCGTTAATACCATTGCATTATTCGTCTTTATTCTTTATTGATTCATACAAAAGTACATCATCAAAATGTGTGACGCCTGTGCTTCAAACCCTGTGGAAGTGAACTCTACTTGAACCGTGTGGATAACTGTAATCTATTCAAGTTACTTGAGGTAGGTTGACGGGAACATGTAACTTGAACAGTATGGACACTTACTTGAAACTATAAACTGTTCAAGTAGGTGTTCACACAGTCCAAGTTACCTGTACAAGCTGCCAATGAACTTACAAGAAGGTGTACCACACTCTCTGTTTGTTAGAGATCAACTTCCAAGCCACATAAAGCGTTTCTCAGGCGGTTTTGCACTGTCGGCCGGGCATGAAGCTCTCCGATTGGCTGATTATCAGCTCATTGAGTTTGCATTCGGGTATCAGCTGATAATCAAACAATCGGAGAACTTTCTGCTTTGCCGACGCGTCCCCCGCCAGTGCAAAAACGCCTGAGAAAACGCTTCATGAGGCTTGGCCCTAAGCGACAATAAGGATTATTATGTATTTATTCGTATTTTTTTTACTGGAGAAAATAAAATTCATTTATTAATGACTGACAGGTAACCCGTGCTCCGCAAAGGTCTAATTAAGAACATGACAAACTGAAAACTTGACATACTGAAATCTTGAAGAGTTCAAAATAGGCCTATAACCATCCTCGGTAACAGTCCAGTAGTTCAGACATGATGATGCGTCACTAGTTAATTTCCTATAAGCCAGTTATTTCCTTTATTGTACAGGGTGAGAATAACTTAAACACCTTTCATAGGTGAATAAAAAATAACGAATGAGAGTAGAAGAATATTGATTTATTTAAAAGCCAATTTCAAATAATTTTATTTATAACACATGAAAAGTTAAACAAATTTCTTCGTGAGGCACCTTTTGTTGCACATAAAATATCTAGACGATATTCAATTTCACGCCATGCCATACATTGTCGATCTGGAGTGATGTCCTGAATTACGGCTTCAATTCTTCGTTTTAGTTCATAAATATTACATAACTTCGTTGCATACACCTTATTTTCCATTGCAATACTTTACTCAAAAACGTCTTTGTACAGTAATAAGCGATGATTTGTTTTCGTGAAACCGCGGAAAGCACATAGTTTTCAATCAACCTTCAATAGTTTTATCTATGTTGGAGTTTGATCTCCTTCTTTTATTTATTTATTTTCAATTGTTTAATAATAATATTCGAACACACGACTCACAAACAAACCTGAAGGTTCATGTGAGCGTAGTTTCAATAATTGCGAACTTATACTTATTCTATTTTGTATACTGTGTATAAATGTACATTGTATGCTTGTATTTTGTTGGAAACAAATAGATTCAATTCAATTCTAACGCTCTGTCACCCCCTACACCCAACGTTAGTAGACAGAAGGTTGATCACTCACAGGTGTAAGATTCGAAGTGGTAGGGGGAACGCCAGTGTGACGTCACGTGTAGTAAAAAGTGATAGAGTAACCACACTGAGCATACAGTTTATTCACTGAATCTTCAAATACATCGTCGTTTAATCCCCTCAAGCATGACCTAGAACTTTAAAATTATCCTTACTTATAGCGAATGAATCATCGATTCTAAAAATGGTCCAAAAAGTAGGTTATGTTTGATACACTTGAATTCAGGTCCAATTTTCAGTCAAAATATTTTAAAGCAGAAAATTTCTAATTTAGATTGTTTACAAACCAAATTGAATAACAAAATAACTCACTAATCACTTAAAACTGTAAAATAATAATTAACTTTGAATATTATGATATACTGTAATTTAGAGTGATAAACAATGTCATGTCAACAAATCAGATTATTTTGATAGAGTCTATAAATACGGTAAGCTGTTTGAATGATTACACAGCTGATCTCCCACACAGGCACACGCATCTTCTGTTATCGACAGACGACGAAATCTGTTCTTCCAAGGATGAATTATCCTTTTAATGTCCTTCAGAGAGTTTTTCCAGGGATGAGACCTAGTGCAATCGAATCTTTATATTATAAACCTACTATGTTCTGAATTTCATGAGAATCGTTAGAGCCGTTTTCGAGATCCGGTGAAATACAAACATATAAACATCTAAACATCAAAACATATAAACAGAGATTGCTCGTTTAATAGTATAGGATAATTTCATATTAATCCATAAAACAATCTTGATAAACCAATGCATTGCAATAAACCGATCCCGATAAATCCGTTCAATTGCATTCATATAAATGCACTGAACACATGCTGGTGTCGAGCACATGTTCTACGAAAATCGAAATATCTTATCCCCGAAATTCACAAGCTGATTTATAGCCAAACTACAAAATATAAACACGACCTAGAAGATGAAGATATCTTAAGGGTTTGAAAGGGTAGGTTAGGAGGTGGGGTTTTTGCTTTTAAATGGCAAAATGCTTGTATTACTTAAATGTTTTGATAATTATTGTAAAGCAGAAACAGAAAGCTTGCATGTCAGAAAATGTTTGTGTTATTATAATTTGACTATACGTCACCGTATGATTTCCAAGAATGCGATATTCTGCCTACTTTGTACTACAGCCTACGTCACGGCTGCAGTTCCCCCACTCCAATTGCATGTCAACTTAAATTCAATAGATGAGTGACCAACCTTCTGTCTACTAACTTTGCCCTCCACAAATGTTTGCCACAAATATAGGCGCACTACTACAATTGGTTATTTTTTATTCATTTATGAAATGTGTTCAATAATTTATGCTTACCCTGTATTATAGATTATAAACTATCAATTATGTGAAAGCAGAACTGACCTGAGCCACAATGTCGGGTTCAGCGGCGTGAATGAGGAAATAGTGCAAGATGGCCAGTCTGTTCTCGATGGGCGCGTCGACCAGTTTGTAGGCGTCGACCAATTGCCGATGGGTGACCTTGAGTTTGATGACGTCGAGCGAGGTGAGGTTGAGCAACAGCTGATCGGAGTCCAAGTGCGGATGCCACAGAGTGACGAGGCGCGACGACACCTCGGCCGCGGCCTCCTCGAAATGGCTGCCGAGCAGAATGTGGCAGCAAGGCTCGTGCTTTTGGCCGACGTCCAACATGTGGATGAACACATCTGCGCAGTACACTAGCAGGTGTTGGTCTGCAAATAGTTTACAGATTATAAATTTGAATAAACACTGATTTGATCTTGAATAAAACTTTGAGTGAGTGCCGGTTGCACAAACGCCTGTTGAGTTTTTAATCGTGATCAAATTCCACGTGGACCAATCAGAGAAGGTTTTTCTGAGAAGAAGGCTTCTCTGATTGGCTCTCTTTTTATTTAATCACTAGCAGGTAACCCGTTCTCCGCGAAGGTGCAATTAAAAACTTGACAAACTTGAAACTTGACGTGATAAAATCTTGAAGAATTGAATATAGGCCTATAACCATCCTTGGTAAATTAAGAATCTATATGCAACATTTCAAGTTAATCAGTCCAGTAGTTCAGACGTGATGATGCGTCATTCGTGAATTTCCTACCCCGTACGTGTATAAGCCAGTTCTTTACTTTATTACATTATAGATGATTAAAATTTAACAGGCTTTTGAACAACCGGGCCTATTAATTTGAATACAACACTGACACCTGGTTGCACAAGAGCTTGTTAATTTTTAACCATGATTGAATGCCACGGGAACCAATCAGAGAAGCCTTCTTTTCGAAAAGTCCTTCTCTGATTGGTTTACGTGGCATTCAATCATGATTAAAATTTAACAGACTTTTGTGCAACCGGGCCTGAATATCACATCCATTATCAAGACAAGCACACACAGCGACAGACGGAGGAAAATTCCCTCCTCAGGTACGAATAATGCAACGCACACGTCCGTCTGTCTGCATATTTCTGCTCACGTCTGCATGCAGACGTTCGATTGTTTTCTCCGTCTGTCTGTTGCTGAGATGTGTGCGTTTGCTATTGGTTGAATGTGACAGAGAGAATGACAAAGTTGCCTAACCTGGTCATTCAACTGGTCAGCCCGAGTTGGAAGCAAGTTAAGTTGAATTATAATATAGTGAGGTTCAAGTTATAGTCAGTGGAAATGATAAGATGGCATAGATGCCACGTTTTTTTCCACCGTCTTCTATAAGACTGTAGATTCAAGTCATCCCCGTATATCTGATAAAATATTAATTATTACCGTAATCCTATTATATTAAGCGAGCAATTTCTGTATATTTAAATGGTTATGTAGTTATCTGGTTACTGAGGTTATATGGTTATATGGGTATATATTTATGTTCAAAGGATCTCGAAAACGGCTCTAACGATTTTCACGAAATTTGGAAAATAGTACGTTTATGATATAAAAATTCGATTGCACTAGGTCTCATCCTAGGGAAAACTCGCTGAAAGACATTAACGTCGAGCGCTCAGCTCTAGGGACAAACTAATTCCGCTAGATCGCTCCAGCTGTACTATTCACTTGCTGCCCGAGCATAGCAGGCGTAAAACCGTACTTTAAAGGTACACATACCAGCGGCTATTATTGTGTCTATAAAAGAAGTTTAAGCATCAACTTTATTCATCAAGAACAGCGCTACAAGTTGCTATGAATTTGAAGTCTATAGAACGAACATTGAATGTGAAATAGGAGTTTGAAATGCATAAAATGTTATTTTTTTCAGATTTTCAAAAACAAAGTTGACGTAAATTTTGCTATATTGAAGAGGAGACTTGCATATTTTTCTCAAATTTTTCTGACCAGTAGTTTTTGTAGGGTATGTGTACCATCTGTCTCAAAAAGTGACTTTTGAAGCCCTATTCTTAGCTAACAGAAGCTGATAAAAATATTTCAATTGCATAGATTATGTCCTAAGAGCCTGTCCAATAGATTAGAAAAAAAAAAAATGAAAAAAAATTATTGAATGCACAACCTTAAAAGGATAATATTCATCCTTGGCTGAAACAGCTGTGGATAGTAAAAAGTGAGTGAGCGAGTGAGTATGTGAAAATCAAAATATCGCATCCCCGAAATTCATAAGCTGACGTACAGCCAGCTGTAGAATATAATCACGATCATTTTAGAGAATTTGTATTCTGGCCACTATTTCATAAAAACTTGGAAGTCCTTTAATAGAGGAACAGCTGATTTTATCGGCTATATTGAGCATGTAATTTGAATGGTGATTCTACTGTATTACGTGACTTATAAGTTTTATGAAACAGGGCCCTGTTTATCAATAAATAAAAATAACGAGCGAAGCTTGGTGTCCCGATATTTCTTGTTAATAATGATCAATTCTAAACCAATAGCTAGAGCTACTTTTCTAAAAGTTGATCGATCATAGATTGATTAAATTCCACCTCAAATTTATTTCATTCACGGAAATTTTCGTCTTATGATTTATTAATGAATATTCATGAATGCCATAAAATATAATGGTAATTTATTTCATTTCTTTATAGCCTATGAGCGATTTGGCAAAGGTGCGGAGTTGGAAAAGGATGAGCTATCAGCTTTGTCAAATGCCAGACAAGGATAGCAACCCAAAGTTAATTAGGAGTAATTAACTTTTTGTTTTACTATTACTTGTGTAAAACAATTTTTCCCTTATTATTTCATTCCTTTCTAATTAATTTTCATTTTTCCCTTTTTTCATTACCGTAATTCTGTATCAAAATCTGATGTATATTTCTTATTTTATTTTTGCATTTTGTATCAGTTTTCTTTCATTTTTTACTTAAAATCTTTGAAGTGTAATATTTATTTTGTCTAAGTTTACTTATCTTTTGTAACTCATTTTTTCCTGTAACTGGGTACCCGCCGAAAAACCTTTGGGTTTGGCAGGACCCTCAACTGTCTGAATTGTGAATAAAAATTTTGATTTGATTTGAGCTAACTCCTTTTAACGTCAATCTCAGCTATGGGCTCATTCAACAGGTCAGACCGAGTTCAAAAGAAGTAACATTGAAAGAAAGAGGATACACGTTGTGAAATGCTCCGACCTTACCTGCGTTACGCGTATGAATTTTATGAGTAAATACAAAAATATAGAGCAAAAAGCTACAGTTACTGACCGTTATACATGGTGAAGGTGGGTCGGAGGGTGGTTGCCTGTGAGAACGGTATGCCGGGGATGTTGCAATGTATAACATGGCCGTGATGCAGCAGTGTAACCGAGTAGGCAAAGTGAACCGTATTGCTTTCATCCATTACTTCACTTGTCGGCGGCTTTACTGGCTGAAAAACAACCAAAAACTACAAATTAAAACAATAATCAAACATACAAACATAAGACAATACTATAGAGAAAGTAGAGCATAAGAAGATACCAATAATTACTGTCAACTACTGTCTATTATTACTGTAGAGTGTAAGCACGCCACATTATGAGAGACTACCAGCATCACATAGTTTCACCAAAAGTCAACCGACAGTGGTCAGCAGTCTGCCATTTGTCATCAGTGAGAAATAATCTAGTAGTTCTGTGAACAGTAGACCTCACGCAGTATTCTCATCCACAAGTACCTGATTGAAACTATAGACCTTGAGGAAATATAGCAATAGACTGGCTTCTCCACACATCTGTGTAATCATTTGTCAGCTGATTAATGATGCATAATTCTATAGTCTGATTTTTACGGTAATATTGGCGTATGAAGGAGGCTCCTTTTTCTTTTTATATTATCCTTGAAATGCAAAATTTCCAAAAACCTTGTATATACGTCGACGCGCAATTAAAAAAGGAACATACCTGTCAAATTTCATGAAAATCTATTATCGCGTTTCGCCGTAAATGCGCAACATATAAACATTTAAACATTAAGAGAAATGACAAACCGTCGACTTGAATCTTAGACCCACACTTCGCTCGGTCAATAAAAAAATAGTCACTGATTCCACACTGCGTGCAAATGGCTTTGATTTACCTCAGCACCTCTGGGTACAGCTGAATAGGTTCAGGACTGGGCAGTGGAGATGATGCCAGAGAAATATGCACAGGTCGGACTTTGCCGATTCTCCTCTGAATTTATTATTAGTAGGGCTATACTCCCAGATTAATTTTCTCTCTCTGAGTTTAAGTTTTATTTTTTGTGTCATGTGTACTGTATTGTATTGTTACTTTCCTTGCCCTATTACCATAGGTAAGGAAAGTATTGCTTTCCAAAAAAAATTAAGGTACCCTAATTTCATGTTTTCTATACGTTTCAAGGTCCCCTGAGTCCAAAAAAATGATTTTTGGGTGTAGGTCTGTGTGTGTGTATGTGTGTGTGTATGTGTGTGTGTGTGTGTGTATGTGTGTATGTCTGTGAACACGATAACTCCATTTCTAATTAACCGATTGACTTGAAATTTCAAACTTAAGGTCCTTATACCATGAGGATCCGACAATAAGAAATTCAATAAAATCCAATTCAAGATGGCGGAAAAAATGGCGGATAATTACTAAAAAACCATGTTTTTCATGTTTTTCTCGAAAACGGCTCTAACGATTTTCGACAAATTTATACCATGGATAGCTATTTATAAGCCCTATCAACTGGCATGAGTCTCATTTCTGGGAAAATTCCATGAGCTCCGTAATATTCTTGAGAAAAATGGCGGATAATGACTAAAAAACCATGTTTTTCACGGTTTTCTCTAGAACGGCTTTAACGATTTTCTTCAAATTTGAACCATGGATAGCTATTCATAAGCCCTATCAAATGACATGAGTTTTTTCCTGGGAAAATTGCAGGAGCTCCGTAATATTCTCGAGAAAAATGACGGATAATTACTAAAAAACCATGTTTTTCATTATTTTCTCAAAAATAACTTGACCGATTTCTTTCAAATTCATACCCTTTATAGTTATTTATCAGCTCTATCAACTGGCATGAGTCTCCTTTCTGGGAAACCAATGGGGGGTCCACCCCATCCTTGGGAAATGGACTTAGTAACCTCCTTCTCGTGCATGAGGTAGGTAGGTAGCGCAGCTCATAAAAAGAACACATAGTCGAGATATTTCATCTGTAGAACAGCTGTTTTGACGACTTTGAAAAAATGACGACTAAAAAAATCATCGAATTTCACAATTATTCACACAAAGAAAAAGTACTTTGAAATAGTATATTTCGCACCTAGGGCCGAAAATGAGACTTTTCTGGCTCGAAATCGGTTTTCAAGTCCGAGGCCGTAGGCCGAGGACTAGAAAAGATTGAGAGCCAGAAACACATTTTTGCCCATGGTGAGAACGTTATTTTTCGCCACACAGAAAAATAAACAATATAAATATGAGAATAATTTATTGTTTATTAGGCACTTCCGAAAGCAAAGGAAGGTCATAGCTCTAGCAATCTGAGATAATCTGAATATCAGGAAATTGTCCAAGTATTTTATTTTTTATTCTGATTTGTCTAAATAACCTAAAAGATTATGTTCAATTATGTAAGAGGTTGAGTTTATACTTCTTATTCTTCCAATTGACAATAAGATGATTTTATTATAAATGTTTTGATTTTTGAATAATAAACACAAATAATGAAAAATTTTTTGATCAGCTGTTTTAGCACTGAAATTTGGCCATCTGAATGTCAACGTCAACAATGCTTGTTGTCGTTGACTTCCGAAGTTTAGGTTAGAAGTTCTATCCTACTCTGAAAATCGAATTTGAATAATTTATATTATAAATCTATTCATCCAAATAAATGATATTATCTTATTGCAGAATACTTATTCAACTCTAGAAGCATAAACTGATTCCGTTTCATAAACCATTTTGTAAACACGTTCACATCAAATCAGAATCAGCTGACTTCAAGGTTATTTTACAGCCCTAGGGCCGTAAAACTTTTACCGGCCTGGTCAGAAAACAGTCATTTTCGGCCTCCATATGACGCACGAAAACCAGCTCATTACATCAAAGTGGGGCGAAAACGATTTTATATACACATATACAGAAGTCTGATCGCAGTTTCAAATATGAGCAAGGAAAGTTGTGTGAGTGCGCCACACCAGATTTTTTTTCTAATTCTCTCTTTGCTTACAAAAGGAATTGCATATATGCTACAAATGAATTATATTATGTTACTAAATGGATTACATATGTACAGTGAATTGTAGATTAAGAATTACATGAATCATTTCTTTTTCTTTTGAGTTTTTAAATTATTATGAATTCATTCTAGTTTTTCTGCTCTCTTAGTATGTCACTCTTAGTACTTCTTCTTTTCGGATTGAAATTTTATTTTTTTCTAGTTTTTCATACATTCCATATGTTTCTTTTTTCTTTATTATATTTTTTCTATTTTCGACTGAATCTCAAGCCACTAATTATAGCCGACTGATTACTCGTTGCCATCGCTCAAACTACTTAGTTTTGCTGGTAACGCCAATGATAATATTATAATCGATTTTTAAATGGAAAATATTTTAATTTTAAGTTTTTGTAATGTATTGTATATGAAAATTTTTATATTTTTCACATTTGTAAAGTTTGTTTAATGATTTTGGCAATAAATATTTCTTTCTTTCTTTCTTTCCTCTCTGTAAGAAGTATGGGTAGGTACTACAGACGATGAGCCACACCCACTAACTAGATTCCATAAAGGGCTGCAACAATTAAATTTGGCTCTTGACGATGCCATACTCTGGCTAAATAATCTTGTTTGCCAAACGTAGTACAAAATATTATAGCTTACTGGATTTGAGTTCTATTTTTGTTAAATGTATTATACTGTATGCTTGTATTGCTGCTCGCACCATACACATATATAATATATATACCAAAAGTAAATACTAGAACCATCGGCTGAGAAAACAGTGAAATTTGGAACATGGGTGCCCTATACTACCATGGGATATATTCTTATGCCATATTTTCACTTTGACACTATCCATTCCATTAACACGACAATCTACGAAATGGAATAAATTAAAGATGTTGAAGAGAGATTCAATGTTTAATCACTCAATATATACTTGACGATAGTAGGTTTCTTGTAGAGATTGGCCGTTTTCACACTTATCGATTAACATTTGATGGTGAGAATCGGCCAATCAAAGGACAATAATTACTGAGTGTCGCACGACAATCGGTAGGTGTGAAAACTGTAAATGAACCCACCAGAATGTCGTACGACAGTCGGTAGATGTGAAAACTGTAAATGGACCCTTAGACCAGTTATAGAATAGACACGACCTATTGTATATTCATACTGAAAGTCGATGAAGCCAACATCTACAGCCATATCTCCAAATCGTGACGTCAGCATCAGATAGAAAACTTTTCTGTAGAGTTTGTTTACATTGTTTTCATAGCATATTGTGTCTATTTCAGCGGAAGCGCAGCTGGAGTTTATACCATTTTAATGAATAATAATTTACATCCTTCTGAAATAGACACAATCTGAAAGTTTTCTATCCGATGATGACGTCACGATTTGGAGATATGGCAGTAGATGTTGGCTTCAGAGGCTAGACTTCCCAGCGTGTCTATTCTATAACTGGTCTAAGAATGGACCCACTTGAAATGTCGACAATCGAAAGGTGTGAAAACGGTAAATGGACCCACCTGAATGCCGTACGACAATCGGCAGGTGTGAAAACTGTAAATAAACCCACCTGAATGCCGTCCGACAATCGTTAGGTGTGAAAACTGTAAATGGGCCCACCTGAGTGTCGTACGGCAATCGGCAGGTGTAAAAACTGTAAATGAACCCACCTGAATGCCGTACGAAAATCGGTATGTGTGAGCCCGGTAAATGGACTGACCTGATACAAGTAATGATGACAAATGCAGAGAATGCCCTTCGAGTCGGACACCACGGTGACATCTAGTGAGCAGTCGTGCACTCTCAGCGGAACCGCATCGTTTTCATGCGTGCGACACTCAGCTGCTGCAGCCGCTTCACCCTTCTCCTTCTCACCCTCCATGCCAGGCAAGTTCAGCGGTATGTTCAACTGCAACATTCAACACACAAAACGAATGAATGAAAAAGTTGATTCATACAAAATGAATTAATGGGGGAAAATTGAATGAAAAGTCTGGGTGTCATTCATAATTTTGTCACAAACTGTTTTTTGACGGAGGAGAGAGAGTCAAAACGCATGGCAATCTCGGAGTTTGATCTGAAACGAAGGAGTGTTTATGATACGCATCCCCACTCTTTCCCCTTTCTTTGAGATAACAGCTGGAAAGAGATCATCGGAAATGGAGTGAGTTAGTTGAATTTGAGCTCTCGTGATAGGAGGCTCTGTTGTAACTCTAAACTCGTGTTCGGGCTGGTGGCTGATATCCAATCCTGGAGATCAGCCGGTTTAATTCCTCGTAGAATTGCTAGTTAGAGCTGATCCTTCCCCGACGAAAAGGATAGCTTTCGGACTTCGAGTCGATAGGGTTCGCGACGCTCGTGGCGGACGCGACGGTACAGCAGACGGTCCAGAACCCCTTCTCGACCCTAGTGCACGAAGGGTGGTCAAAGCCCCCACGATTACTGTTAAGTGGCACGTTTCGGGACTTGGAGTACTTTAGGGTGAACATACGTCTGTTTTCCCTAAACCCACCACCCTGTGTCAAAATTTACCTTTCTTCATACACCTTAACCCCACACCCTCATACCAAAATACCCTATACCCTTAGGCAGGGGAACAACCTCGGCTGTGAAGGAGTGGCGTTTTCCAGCCTTTCCCAATTCATGAAGGAAATCTCTTACACCCTTTGGCAGGGGAGCGCCTCGGCTGTTAAGCAGTGGCACTTTTCGGCCGCTTACCCCAACCCCTATTAAAACGTCTTCTCGGGGGAAGAAATATGAGCGCCCGTCCGTGCATTTTTCAACCGGGCAACAAGAATCGTGTGCGTCGGAGAAAAAACCAGACTGTTATTTAACCCTCACCTCCTGGCCACGACCAAACACCTTTTGAAGCTAGCCGGCTGGAAGGAACATCCAGGAAATCCGTATCAAGGTTAGTGAAACCTAGATTTGTGATAAAACTGACGCCCACGCATTGGGGTACGAGTGAGGGCAATACAGCGCAGAAGATGGGTGAGCCAGATAACGAGCTGAATCAAGATAATAAAATAATAATAATATCGAGTGACCTGGCTGGCTCAGGTCTGGTGTCAGAGTTTTCAGGTCGCACCTGATCAATTTCAGGGCCTCTGACATGACCTAACGACTACTTTTTAGGCAGCCGGGACCGACGGCTTTACGTGTCCATCCTAAAACACGGTCCATCCGATAATGAAATGATTGATAGCTCATGTATGGATCAGGTGCGGTATGCGATAAAGTCCGAAGTTGGAGACTGTCATTTGATGGACAAGGTGACGCACCTTCATGGAGAGGCTACAAGAACTACAAGAGTCTTATGGACTGAATGGTAAACAATTATTAGTTGCTTTACCGGAGTTATTAGAGATTGAAAATTTATAAAATAAAATTGAAGATAGAATGGCACTCTACTCACGACAGTTTCGTGTGGCATGTCCTCGTGAAACTGGAGCGCTGACAGAGTGGGAGCCAGTTCAGTCTCGTCAGGTTGCGTTTCGCCCTCCACACGATGCATCGGCTTGCGGTAGTGGATCAGGTAGAGCGCCTGGTGTGTGGGGTCCCACTGGCCCCACGCGAATGCACCCACTATCGTCTCCACTGCCCCACTCACTCGCACACCATCGGCTGTCTTCTAGCACAAAACATTTGCACAATATAGTGAGATTGATGTTAGTTTATTTAGCGTATGGCAGATACACAACAAATATATAGCTCATGAGTCTTAAATGCCTAGATATACACTGTATATTTCCAAATTATTTGAGATGTGTAGTTTAATTTATTGATGTTAGAGTATATTAGGTATATTAGTATGATGTAAGAGTAATGTTAGGTATAGTGAGGTCCACGTTATAATGGCAGTGGGGGAAGATAGGAGAACAACGTTGCCGATCCTCTGTCCTGTCAATGTCTTCTATAGACGGTAGCTAATACAGGTTTATTGATGTAATATTAACTGTTCATTCTCGTTAAAAAAAATCAATTATATTTTACAAGTAGTTCTGTGAACAGTAGACCTCACGCAGTATTCTCATCCAAAAGTACCTGATGTCAACTGTTTTAAATGTTAACAAAATCAGTTCACGTTTGAATTTGTATTCCATAATTTATTAATATTTATGTTAATTTAAACAATGAATAGAATATATTTCTATTCCAGAATTTATATAATATTCATCCAGTTCCTGATTGAAACTATAGACCTTATACAAATACAGTAATAGACTGGCTTCTCCACACATCTGTGTAATCACTTGTCAGCTGATTTATGATGAATAATTCTATAGTCAGATTTTTACTCTAATATTGGCGTATGAAGGAGGCTCCTTTTTCCTTTTATATCATCCTTGAAATGCAAAATTTCCAAAAACCTTGTATATACGTCGACGCACAATTTAAAAAGGAACATACCTGTCAAATTTCATGAAAATCTATTACCGCGTTTCGCCGTAAATGCGCAACATATAAACATCAAGAGAAATGCCAAACCGTCGACTTGAATCTTAGACCTCACTTCGTTCGGTCAATTAAGCATTAAATTATATTTTCCAATAACTTCATAATGAAATTTCATAATTAAGATGAAATATTTTGTTAATTATTAATTCTACATTGTTAAAAGACGATCCAGCAACAGGGCAAAGCGAGAAAGAGATAGCACTATCCGCTTTGTTGAATGATAGACAAGGATAGCAATACCATTGCTAATCAAACACTGCCAATATAACTGTTGGAGCCAGCCCTAGTTTTCATTTTTCGTTTTTGAATTGGACGCGCGCTCCTCGTTCAGTTCGTATTTCTTTCACTTGAGTGCGTCGCGCTCACTAGCCGGTAGGCTAAGGTCCAATATCTGGTGTCCAAACTATCTGGAGAAGCGGCTAATATTTCACGTCATCTACCACCTATTGCTAATAATTATGAAATTATTTGGGATGCATTAATTAAGCGGTTCAATGACCCCCGCTCACTCTCAAATGTGTACTTGAAACAAATTTTCGAATTCAATTGTCTAAAATCTGAGTCTCGTGCAGGTTTAGTTTCTATAGTCGATCAGTTCTGTGGTTCAATTACTGCTTTAAAACGCCTACGAGGTGAAGATGTATCTGATGCAATATTTCTGTTCCAAGCGTTGAAAATTTTAGATCCTGTTTCTCGAAAGGCATTTGAAGCTTCAGTTCATACTAAGGATGATCCCACATATACTGATTTTGTTTCATTCATCGAAAGGCAGATTAAATCGTTACCGCATGACGAATCGTCTAAACAATGCAAGCCAGTAGTGAAACCAATACAAAATCCAAAGTGTTGGTGTTCAATCGAATTCGCAAGTGACCAAATCACCGGTAAAAATATCAGATGTCTGAAATGTTCGATGACAAATCATAAATTGATCAATTGTCGTCTTTTTCGTCAGTTATCACCTTGGACCGTTTTCGTTTTGTTAAGGAGAAGGGTTGCTGTTTGAAATGTTTCTCGCCAGCCCATCGTAGTAAAGATTGTACTTCTTCCAACTGCGAGGAATGTAGTCAGAAGCATAATTCGCTTTTACATTTCGGAAATGCTTCAAATTCGTCATCAAATTCGGATGCGAAAAAGGTAGAAAATAATACTATTACCTGTTGTTCTATCGATTCGAAGTCGGCACCGTATAGTGTTCTACTATCAACTGCTCAAGTCGAGGTACCTGATAAGAGAGGTAGATTGCACAAAATAAGAGTTTTAGTTGATTCAGCTAGTCAAAGTCATTTCATTACTCGTAAACTTTGTCGTAAATTGCAACTATCGATTTCTCCTTTCCATTAATTGTGAATGGTTTTGGCGGAAATTCGCAATCAGTTTTTGGTCGTACTTTTGTCACGCTTCAATCTCGACTCGATTCTAGTGTTAAATTTTCCATTGAACCATTAGTTGTCGAAAAAATCATGGAACAGCTTCCCACTAGTAAAATTGATAATTCTAAATTATCAAATTTGTTTGGTCTTCGACTTGCTGATGAAGTTATCACATTCCCAGCGAAATTGACGCTATTATAGGAGCTGAATTAGTGCCCCATATTTTCCGAAATGGTCGTGTGGAAATTGATTCGAATTATTTGATGGCCTTGGAAGTGTTTTCGGTTATATTTTGATGGGTAGAGCCCCTATTTTAACTCAATCTTCAGAAAATTCAACGTGTTTGATGACTTGTCTAACATCACCGTTGGATAAGTTAGTTCGAAAATTTTGGGAAGTGGAAAGCGTTCCAGATGTAGGAAAACAACTCACTGCTGATGAGTTGGAATGCGAGAAGGATTTTGCATCGTCCGTTCGTCGTGAAAATTCGGGTAGATTCGTTGTCTCATTATCGTTTTCAAAATCCCCTGATTGTCTTGGTGATTCTTATGCTATGTCAGAACGTCGACTCATCAGTTTGGAGAAACGACTGGCACGTGATCCAAACATGCGTTTAGTGTATCACGATGTCCTCTTGGATTATCTCAAACAAGGACACATGGAATTGATAAAAAATCAGAGTGATAAAAGTGGTTATTTTATATCTCATCATGCTGTAATCAAAAATCAACGCCTTTGCGTATTGTCTTTGACGCAGGCGCGAAAACTACTACTGGAGTATCATTGAATGATATACTTCATATCGGCCCCAAGTTGCAAACGGATATTTTCGTTCTGTTAGTCAATTTTCGGTTATTTTCTATCGCTGTAACTGCTGATATAAAGCAGATGTATAGACAGATTCTTGTCGATGAATCGTGTCGCAAATTTCAGCGTTTGTTATGGAGATTTTCGTCCAATGATCCCATACAAATTTTTGAATTAAAAACTGTCGTATTTGGTCTGAGTGAGTCACCGTTTCTAGCTCTCAGAACTGTCCATCAACTTGTTCAAGAAGAAGGTGAAAATTTCCCTGATGCTAAAGCTCATATTCCGAGTGACATGTTTATGGATGATTTGGTGACAAGTGTGTCTTCTTTAGGTGAAGCAAATCGTCTTTGTAGTCAGGCTAAAGAATTGTTCGAGAGAGGCGGATTCGAACTTACTAAATGGAGTTCCAATTCACCTGAATTGATGAATGATTTCTCGGAAGATGAAAAATCGACCTTGTCTAAAGATTTCGAGATGGGAAATTTGTTGGCTGTCCTAGGTTTGAAATGGCAACCTGGTAGTGATTCGTTTTGTTTTTCAGTGAATCCTAATCAGTCTGTTCCTACCAAACGTCACATTTTATCGGTAGTAGCACGCATTTTCGATCCTTTGGGACTCTTGTCACCCCTAACTTTGTTTCTTAAATGTTTAATTAAACAATTATGGAATGCTGGTCTTGATTGGGACGATTCAGTACCTCCCTCTATTGCGCTTCAATGGGAGACATGTCAGAAGGAGTTCCCTTTATTGTCCAATCTCTTCATACCACGTCATTTAGGAGTGATGAATGATTCGAAAATTACTGTCATTGGTTTCTGTGATGCATCGACTTTAGGTTATGGTGGTGTGATCTACATAAAATCTCAAATGGATATGCAACCTGCAACTATCACATTGTTGTGCGCTAAATCAAAAGTCGCGCCATCTAAGACTTTATCCATACCTAGGCTTGAATTATGCGCGGCGCTCTTGCTCGCTGAATTAATACAGGTTGTTGTCTCTGTTTTGAGCCTTCGTTGTCACGTGACTCGCGTTGTTGCATTATCGGATTCTACTGTTGTCTTACATTGGATCAGGGGCTGTCCATCCAGATGGCAATCTTTCGTCGCTAATCGAGTTACGAAAATTCAAGACTGTCCTATCAACGACTGGTTACACGTGGCAGGAAATTCAAACCCAGCTGATCCCATTTCGAGAGGTTTATCCCCTTCTGAAATAATTAATCATGCTGTTCGAGGAGCCGAATGTGCAGTCTGTAGTTGTGAGAGAAAGAGATGAACACCTTAAGTTGTTATATTACAATGTGTGTGGTTTGAAAGACAAGGTGAGAAATTTTAATTTTGTAAATTTTTTAAAAGATTATGATATCATTTCTATTTCTGAAACACACATAGTGCAAGAAGATGTAGAGTGGATAGGTGATTATTTCATTGATTTTGAACTGGTCTGGTGTTATGCAAAGAAAAACTCTCACTTTGGTCGTGCTAGTGGGGGTTTGCTGTTAGGTATTAATAAAAATTCAGCATTTAAAGAAAAACTTTGTTTTAGAAATATTGATAATGTGAGTGTAATTGTTGTAAAATTGTATAATTCCGTTTGCTTGAATGTATTGCCAGTGTACATTAACTGTAATAATTGGGAGAGAGAATTTTATGAAATGAATAATTTACTGTTGCAAAACGCAGATGAGGGATTCTTGGTTTTAGGGGATAAGAACGTGAGAATAGGTACAGAGCAGAGATTATCGAGTAAGATGAGCCAATATGTGTCGGATAGATTGTTAAATAATAGAAATTCCAAAGATAAAACAGTCAATAATAAAGGCCGGCGTTACTTGGAAATGTGTTCAGAATTAGGATTTATTATACTAAATGGTAGAATGAATAGCGATCTAGAAGGGGAGATGACTTTTGTGGGAGCAATGGGTGACTCTGTGAACGAGTGATTGGCCCGTCAAGGTCGATCTGGAACCTATAGAGTGTCTACCTGAGGTCAAGGTTCACTCAATTGTCACTGTAGTACAGTCGGAGAATTCATCTATTAATTCGATTCATCTTTTAATTGCTCGTTGTTCCAACTACCAACGTCTATTGCGTATCATGGTGTTAATATTGAAAGTACTTCGTCTATTGCCTAAACCTCATGAATTAGATTTCGATTTGGCGGAAAAACATTTGTGTAAAGTTGTACAAAAAATTCATTTTTCGAAAGAATTACTGGAATTGAAAGCTGGGAAAGAATGTACTTCTCATCTTCAACAACTGTCACCCTTTCTTGATCATGATATTATTCGTGTGGGTGAACGTTTACAAATTCTGAGTTGAATTATGACAGCTGTCATCCGATTATATTACCGAAAAATGATCCATTGGTCACGCTTTTGATTGATTATTTTCATGAAAAGCACTGTCATGCTGGACCTCATTTATTGGCGTCTATTTTGAGACAAAAATATTGGATTTTATCAGCCCGTGTCCTTATAAGGAGTCATGTACGAAAATGTAACAAGTGTTTTCACTATCGTCCCACTCTTACACCGCCGAAAATGGGCAATCTGCCAGCCTATAGAACTCTGTCGTCTAAACCATTCGTCCAATGTGGAGTTGATTATGGTGGACCCATTCGAATCACCATGGCCAGGCGTCGGAATCCTTTCATATTTAAATCGTACATTTGTCTTTTTATCTGTATGGCAACTAAAGCCGTTCACATTGAATTAGTTTCGGACTTATCGACCCAAATGTTCTTATCAGCTTTTCGCCGTTTCCTTGCTCGACGAGGTCCTTGTAAGGTCATGTATTCCGATAATGGTACCAACTTCGTCGGCGCCTATGATGAGCTAATAAAATTGTCACGGATGCTGAACTCCAAGGAATATCAAAACCTGCTCCAGAATGAACTTGCTGATCATAGCATTGAGTGGAATTTCATCCCGCCAGGTTCACCTCACTTCGGCGGTCTTTGGGAGGCGAATATAAAATCAGTAAAGTCACACCTGTTTCGAGTTATTGGTAACCAGTTGTTGACTTACGAAGAATTGAACACTGTCTTAGTTCAAATTGAGGCTGTACTTAACTCACGCCCGTTATGTCAAATGAGCATGGATCCGAGTGAACCCCTCGCCCTCACACCGGCTCATTTTCTCACTTTGACAACTCTTAAGTACCTTCCTATGTTAAATGTGGAAGATCGTCCAATGAATCGATTGGATCGGTTTGAATTAGTCAATCAAATGGTTCAGTCTTTCTGGAGTCGTTGGCGCAAAGAATACTTACATGAATTACAAACCCGTGTGAAATGGTGTAAGGATTCCACCCCTCTCACGGTTGGTACAATCGTCCTAGTGGATCAACCAAATGTCGCACCGTTGAAATGGCCTCTGGGGGTGATTGAGGAAGTATTTCCCGGTGCTGACGGTGTCGTTCGAGTGGCTATGGTGCGGTGCGCCAATGGTCGCTTCAAAAGGCCGGCTACAAAGTTGTATCCGTTGCCTACTCAATAATTTTCCTTTTGCGATCTTTGTTTTATTCTCGTTTTGTTTTATTTTTATTTCTTTCGTCGTTTATTCATTGTTTTGTTTTTTCGTTTCTTTGCTCTCTAGCCTTGTCTGAAAATAGCTTTTCAGCCGGGGGGGGATGTTGGAGCCAGCTCTAGTTTTCATTTTTCGTTTTTGAATTGGACGCGCGCTCCTCGTTCAGTTCGTATTTCTTTCACTTGAGTGCGTCGCGCTCACTAGCCGGTAGGTTTTTTCTTTCAGTTCAGTCTCGCTTTGTAATAGCTTGCCTCGAGTCGGGATTGATATTATTCGTCGATCATTCCCAGAAGAAAATCGTTCTTCAAATTATTATTTTTTCGTTAATGTTAAATCGTACACCATAAACCTACGTTTGGAAGAGTGTTTGCCAAACTCCCTTAGTTGAAAGTTTTAAACTATTATTTTTCGATTGGAAAGTTCACCGATCTATAGTCTTTAAAGACATTGTAAATATCTCGTCAGAAATATATGTGCAACGTTATATGATGGAAGCCGAATTTACCAACAGTAGATGACAATTAAGCTTGCCTTTTCACCATCCTTGATTCATCTCCTACCTCGGGGACACCTGAATACCTTACCTGGGAGTTGTAAGCTCAATAATATAAATATTACATTAGGTACTCTGCAGATTTTCGGTGAGTTGTTCTTTTATATATTCATTGCATGTACTTGTTTCTGTAGAGATATCACTTGTTTCTTTTCTATTCAATACAGTCCACTTTACATCAAAATTATTGATTACCAATTTAAAATCAATATAAATTTCGTAAAGTTGAACCTTAGAGTTTACAATAACGTTGACCTCATTTTATTTTATTTATTCATTTATTTACAATGCAATTGACTCTAATGTAATAACATTGGAAGATTATATAATAAGGTTGTCCTTGTGCTATTTTTCTTCCAAATTTATAGGTGACAAACTCCAAGATAAGGTTAGAATTTCACGTGTACAATTTTTATAAAACTTAAGTCCAAAATTAGCATGAAAATTAATGTATTAGTTTGTCACTAACTTCCAAATTATTTGTTTGTTTCCAAAAGGCATGTGATCACATTGAATGCGTATATGTGCAAGTGCATGTCAGATTATGCATGAGCCGAAAAACAAAATCTGGAAAGTGCTATTGAAACACGTTGTGACTGCTCACACTGAACGCAACCAGCAAGTGTCGGTGTGAATGTTCCTATTGCTCTTTCCAGATTTTGTTCCTCATCTGCACGCTTGGTTGCAATGAGAACCTCTCTTCAATTCAACCCATGTTATTAGGAGAATGAATGTTATCAGACTAGATAGCATGCATAACTATTTGATGTTATTACTGAAAACAACATCTGAAATTATAATGTATTTATTGCTATAATAATGATTAAAAATTAGACAAGAAAATTTACCTCACTTTCATCATCACTTCCTTCCACTCGGTAAATTTGAATAGCTGAAAAATCAGAAGAAAATGATAAATTAAAATACTGTAATATCGCTTACATATTTTCATTAATACATCAATATAGCACATATAAAACTAGAAATCAATAGCAAATTTACCAATTAATAGAATATTGAGTAAATCTATTCCAAGAATTAGAAATCAATAGAAAAGAGTGGAATTATTGAATTATTATAAATCAATGTGAATCAAAATTGGAGAATCTATCATTTTCATCTATTCATCTTTTAATAGGGGTACAATATTTAAACAGAGTGTTTCAGAAGTAGTGTCGAGCATTATAGGGTATTGTTCCTGGAAGATAGGATACTACAAATGTCGTACTTGAAGTGTCCAAAACTCAGCGGTTTTCCTTTTAGCTGCCATTTTGTTTTTTCACTTAGGATTTTTTATCTTTTAGGAGTCTTTATAGCCTAGCATGAATATTCATGCCAAATTTCAGATCAATACAACATTTCGTTCTTGAGATAAAAATTCCAAAGTGAAAAAAAAATGGCAGCTATAAGGATAACCGCTGAGTTTTGGACACTTCAAATGACATTTGTAGTCTCCTATCTTCCAGGAACAATACCCTAAAATGTTCGACACTACTTCTGAAACACCCTGTACAAGAGAACAGGTATGGAGAGTAACCTATAAAACAATACACCAATAGACTTCTATCAATACAAATTCCTAAAGATCAAGAAAGTTGATGAGGCTTACGAGATGTAATCTGGCTTAGCAGTTATTATGAAGGCTGTGGATAGAAGAATGTATTCCAAAGGATAGGAAGTAAATAGATGTGGAAAACTCTGTTTTTCCAAGGAAATTCGATGAAAATATAATGAAAAAATTTAATTCATATTTTCGACAAAGTAGTAAAGATAATTTTATTTCCAATCTGCATTGATCTGGATGAGGCCTTGACATTATTTAGGGTCCGGCCACACAGAGAGCATCCTACGAACCTGTAGCTTTATATCACTATATCTTGGATCGCCCTCTAAAATATAGATATAGAATCCTATAGGATCGCAGATCGCTCGCTGTGTGGCCGGACCTCAGGCTGGAGATGGATGAATATGCTTCAAACAATATAAATACAGTACGCATTGGAAAATTTTCAAATTTATTTTGAAAATGTAATTTAATTAATCTTTTAGCCATAGTAAGGATTCTTGTAAATTGTGCTTGTATTCAAATAAAATAGCCCAAATAAATACTTTCTTGGAAACCTTCTCCCAATCATTGTATTAGTTATATTTGTGCTTGTATTCAAATTAAATATTTCAATAAATACCTTCTTGGTGTGCCAAGACCAAAAATTTATCAGGTGATTTCTTTCGCCAGTATAAAAACTGGGCCATTATTTGATTCTGTTTCTTGGAATGTAGTTCAACAGCAACATCTCCGTTCACTCTTGCCAGAAATAAACTGTATAAATTATTATTCTCCTTCTCTTTTTCGTCGCTTTCAATCCCATCCTCTTTCTCATATACACTGAAAACTAAAAAAAAGAAGAGAAACGTAAATTTGACAGTAAAGTAGAACAATAAAATGAACAAGCAGTGATAAATCAGGAAAAATGTTTTCAACAACAACAAACTTTTTTTAACAGTCAATATATTGATATTATTCGTACATCATTGGTTGAAGTTAACACAATGAATTAATATATCTTAACGTTTAAATTGAAGGAACTTATGAAAAAAAAATTAAATTCTTTCTTAATCAATCTTCTCAAACAGGAGGAAATACTAGAAAATCAATCACTAAAATGCTAATATTAAAAATGCAAGTAGATAAGTCTTTTCACAAAAGCAACTGTTGGATGAAAAAGAAAAATGATACACTTTTTTCTATGTATTTAAACACGACATGCAGTCAAATATTAAGTAAATGATTAAAAACTTTTACTTACTGACTTTCGATCGTCTACAGTGAAAATGATCGCTAGACGATCGAAAGTACTTCAGTTAGTAAATAAAAGTTTTTAATTATTTACTCAATATTTGACTGCATGTCGTGTTTAAATACATAGAAAAAAGTGTGTTAATACATAGCAGCTCGGAATTAATCAAGAAACCATCACCAGAAAAATGATTTCATGGTATCCATTGAAATGAGTCAATTACAATTAGTTGAGCTTGATACCGGATAACAGAAAATCTCAGTACAGTTACAGTAAGACCATAGAGACCATCACATGGTATGGTTCGTTTATGTTCCGAATTTCAAGTCAACTCAAGCCGATTACTGCCGACTACTGTCTATTATTACTGTGTGATGGTGTACAAACGGCACAGTATGAGAGACTACCAGCGCCACATAGATTCACAAAAAATAACTACTTGGACTCTAGGCTTGAGATAACAGTAAAATTTGGAACATAAATGCACTATACCATGGCATATCTTCTTATGCCATCTTTTCTCTATAGACATTTTATTGGAATGATGAAGAATCGACACTATACTTTGAACATAAACATTGACTTCCTGAACATTTTAGGCCCATATGCACCATCTCAGTTAAAACGGAGATAAATGAGCTCATCTTTGAAACCCGGAATGAAACACATGAATGCGACTAGTGTCATGGTTTAGCGTGGTACACGGAAACTATTTTGCTAAATTGATAGTTCAAACTGACTAAATAGTTGATGAGAAAAATTAATTGATGTGAGATTGAAGTATTAAAAACTGATATACTCACCTAGCAAAGTTCTATTCAAATTTACAGATGCTTGTATGACATTCCTCACCGTATCGAATTTATAGAGAACCTGTAGATGACAATAGCATTATGAGACAAGAATATTGATGATATTATAAATTTTTACATTCAAATTATCATTAAAAATGTTCAATGATTTTTGAAACATTTCTCCTAGCTTTCTCTGTGAACTTCCAGAGTATATGTCAATATAGTATTGTAGTAGATGTCAATACAGATCGTGGCATCGTGACAGCAATTTATTTTTATAGTGAACTTTTTTCACCATAAAAATGGGCGGAATTCCTTCAACTATCACTGAATATAATGACAAGAATATGAAATACACCATTTATTGTATATTGAGTCTGTGAGACCCTAGACCATTTAATAAAGAACTAGGTAACAGAGATAATAGGTGGAATATACCTTCAACTACTACTAAATATGATGAAAAATGTAAAATCAAATATTTTTAACATAGATTGTGAGCACCTTGAATCATTAATGCATTAATTTTCAGTTAGACTGCGTTCAATCTGGGTGCAGAAAAGGCAATTTGGATTGTAGAAATTTTAATAAAATGTTTCAATAAGTTTGACTGGTTAATTGTGTTGAACACCAACCCAAATTCAAACACATAGTTGTGAATGACAACTCTAAATATGTAATGAGAGAATGTATAAAATACAAATCACGAGTTTTGAGAGGCTGAATAATACAGGTAAATATTTCCGAAAATGTGCACATTATGTGCATATCAAGCACTATCCAATGAAGGTCAATGAAAGAGTGAAACTGAGTGACAATCATATTTTGATAAGTCTTTTCTTTTTGACAATGGCCATTTTTACACTTACCTCGACGACACGGCACGACACGACAGGACAGAAGCTATCCGATTGGCTGATTCGGAGAGCTTGATGTCTTGTCGTGTCGTCAAGGAATCGGTAAGTGTGAGAATGGCCAATGGAGTATAGTTTACTCACATGTAAATTACGGGTGATCAATTACATAAACTCACAGTATATGAATTGTTGTCAGAGTCAAAGACACCAATTTCGGAATAGGAAGTTTCAGTCGACATCCAGCAAAGCAACAGGGCGCCATCTTGTTCTTGTCCAATAACTCTCCATTCGCCAGTTTCTGATCCTGCAAAAGTTGCAATAATTGATCAAGTTGAAATTCTGAAAAGATGTTTATTTCAACTGATGCACAAGTGTCATAATTAGAATCATTTTATTACCAACAAAAACTATAATATCACACTATGAGCTCAAAAGCAACCAAAAATTAAGATTTAAAACATAGTGGAGCTGCGAGTATACTGGAGAAGGTACCTGAGAGTGTTTAGATAACGTATCGACTTCATAATAAAATGTATCATTTATCATGTAATGTATCATTTATCATGTAATGTATCATTTATCATGTAATGTATCATTTATCATGTAATGTATCATTATCATGTAATGTATCATTTATCATGTAATGTCTCCTTCCACCTTCTACCCTACCTTCGCCGCTCCACTAAGTTCTGACAGCTGACACACTTGAAATACATGCATTATTTTTCAACAGTCTCAGCTACCTACCCTGATACCCTCTACCTTCACGGCTTCACTATGTTTAGACCCTAAAACTTATTACCCAACAAGAAGAAGCCTGTTTGCTGGAAGTGGGTATTGGTAATTGATGTATCTTCTGAGAGTGATGCCCACATGAGCTCCAGGCTTTTGCTTGGGTAGTGGAATGGATGATGATGAATAAAGTTGAATGGACCTCTGTAAGTGGGTTTCAAACCACCGGGACGAGATTTTCAAGCTCATAAAGGATGATTGGAGGAGTGGGCTTCTCAAGGTGACACCTCTAAGGTCTCTTCTCAAAACGCTTCGCTGAAATACATCTTCGAAAGAGGTAGCCGTCCTATCTCCCAACATTAAAAGCTACGCTACGCTGATGTAAAAATGACGGCTAAATCTTTCCAAGACGTATTTCAGCGTACCCTAATATGAAGAGACCTTGAGGGTAACCGTCCACTGGAACCATATTCAACCGATTTGTTCGGCCGTTGGATCGGACGAATCTGCCGGCCGTTAACTCGGCCGAATATGGTCGTCCATTGGAACCGTTTACGTCAGTCTAGTTGTCAATTATTGAATTAACTACTATCATAGCCTCAAAATTTGTCATAAACAATAATTATATTGAGATTTTGAAAATTGAATACGGTAAACAAATATCCACTAAATTAGTTATTCATTACAATAATCATACCTTCAACAAATATTCACTAAATTAGTTATTCATTATCAAGCAATCTTTGTTCACAGACTCCTTTGAACAACACGACGATGATATCTTTTGTCTCGCAAATCCGACAATGGAACATGCTCTTGAACCAAACTTATCAACTTTTCATTGTCCATAGTTACAACTTTATAAAACAGAACAACTTCAAAAAACAAACAAGACTGTGAAACTATTTTAGGTTAGGAACACTTTGTTGTCTCAGCTCGACTAGTTAGTTCGGCCGGATAGAGCCAGAAAATCCCATTCAATTGACAATACGACCGTATGAGTCTGTTGCAATGGACGAGTTTTCGGCCGATGCTAGTTCGGGCGAAAACGGTTCTATTGGACGGCCCACCTGGTGTCAAAACTTGGAGGAACGGCGAGGTTGGAGGGTAGCAGAGATTGTCGAAAAGTAATGCAGACAACTATAGTCCGTACTAAACTACTTTTGACTTGGAGGAATATACGGCGCAGAGAAATGGAGGGAGATCAGCCTATTACAGTGATGGGTAGCAGCGCAGTTGCCAATTTGTCGACTCAGTGATTTCAGACAGGAAACTTCGTATGTGTAGCACTTGAGCTCTCACTGGAAATTGGAGAACGCTGGCCGATTTAGAACGGCAACATCGCGCCGTTGTATCCTTACCTCTCTGCTGCGCATATCCCTCTAAGTCAAAAGTAATTTTGTTCGGACTATAAGTGTCCCAGCTTCACTCTACCTTCTCCTCTTCGCTATGTTTCACACAAATTTTGAATACATGAATTACTTTACAACACTCTTGGCTAACTAATCCGCTACTCTATATGTTTTGACCCTTATAAAGGGTGTAGCAGACGCATGGATCTAAACTTAACTTATTAATAGCGCGTCCATGGAGCCAACCGTACATGCTATAATACATTTCATGTAAAGTTCAAATTCCTTAATGAAGACTCTAGCGGCGCGGCTCAAGTCGTCGCTATGACATTATAGATTATACAAGCAGTTAAATAGTGCTTGAAAATAAGAAATATAAATAAAAAATATGAAAAAGTGTAACAATACTTACTTTCAGATACAATTTCTTCAAGACGATCCCTTAAATTTGAATGTTTAACTTCAACTTCTTTCATTTTGATTCAGTTTCTTGAATAATCTTATTACTTCAGTAAACAAACTTCAGAGACTCATTGTTTCTTCACGGAACAGTCTAGAAAAGAAAACAATTTTTACATAAATCAATATTCATTTGGATACCGTGTACCCTAACTCAATTGTGAGCAGGTGGAAGATTTTTTTTCATTAGCAAAAGAAACTGTTGTTGCGCTGAGCAGGACTAGAGCTTGTTCATCAAGTTCGAAATACATGAGTTGAATGAAATTTACTCGACACCTTGAAATATTGAATGAAATATAAATAATCATAGTTTGCCCTTCAACAATCCTGATGCTTGACTTGATAAGAAAAAAAATCCTTAGCTTTTAAGAATCCTTAAATCACAGTGAGCTTGTATAATCACTTATAGAATAATTAATCTTATTCTCAAACGATTAAAATAGATAAATATGTTTCTATCTCTATTTGCAATCTTAGAGTGTGCAAGATGAAAGGTGTTAGGTCTACTTTTTACAAGTAGTGATCAAGTTTACCGGTAATGTCTTGAATATATCAAGATTCTTGAACGAGTAAATGATTATATTTTGAAATCTAATATTAGAATAAATTATAACTTTTATTATTATAGTTAAAAGAGTACGAAATAATAAAATAATACGAAATAATAAAATAATCACACTTCTAAATTACATAGAGGTTAGGATAACAAATCAACAAAAGTATGTGATATTTCCTCACAACAAATACATTATAAAAGCCGGATTAGATATAGATTCAAGCATTAACATAAAAATTGGAAGAATAACACATGAATATTGAATTACCAATTGAAAACAAGAGAATTTACCATAAAACAATGGTGTTGTTTCTGTCAATAAACAATAACAATAATATTCAGAAATATCGTAATTTTGCAGTCGATGCTCGAAAGTCAATGGTTGATGTTTGATGGTTTATAATAATTCGATAGTCGATGTTTCCCATATTGATATAGTAGATCCGCTTTAAAATGGCAGTGGAGAAAGATAGAACAGCATTACTGATTCGCGATCTCTGCCTTGCCAATACCTTCTATTGAGGATTAATGATACTGCTATATATTTAATAATTACTGTTTATTCTCGTTTTAATCATATTCTATTCGCCAAGAAAATATATATTTTTTAATGATTTGGCCAAGATGATACAGTTTTATAATTATTGAGATAAAATATTTTTTTTAATTACTATAGTCATAAATTTTTTAAGAAACAATCTGGCAACGTTGTGGTGCTAGAAAAATGTAGCGCTATTGTCGAATGATAAA